>NC_050581.1:184129567-184228162 GCF_011100635.1 Trichosurus vulpecula | reverse complement strand
AGGAAGAAGAAGGAAGAGAGAGAGAAGGGAGAGGAAGAGAGAGAAGGAGAGGAAGGAGAAGAAAGAAAGGAGAAGGAGAAGGAGAAGGAGAAGAGAAGAGGAGAAGGAGAAGGAGAAGGAGAAGAACGAGAAGGAAGAGAAGGAGCAAGGAGAAGAAGGAGAAGAGAGGAGAGAAGAGAGAGAAGGAGAGAAGGAGAAGAGAAGGAGAAGGAGGAGAAGGAGACAGAAGGAGATGAAGGAGAAGGAGAGAAGGAGACGAAGACGGAGAAGGAGAAGAAGAAGAAGAAGAAGAAGAGAAGAAGAAGAAGAAAGAAGAGAGAAGAAGAAGAAGAAGAAGAAGAAGAAGAGGAAGAAGAGGAAGAGAAGAAAGAAGAGGAAGAAGAAAGGAAGGAGGGAAGAAGAGGAAAAGAGAAGGAGGAAAGGAAGAAGAAGGAGGGAGGGAGAGGAAAGAGAAGGAGGGAAAGGGAAGAAGAAGGAGGGAGGAAGAGAGAGACAGAAAATAAAAGTTGACTTTTGGCTGATTGTATTTGGGAAGGATTGGTCAGTAGAGGAGCTGAAAATTTCTGTGTGCCACTATTCCCTAAATGAGCAATAAGGAACACAAATTAATGTAGAAGGAGGAAGTACCATAGTGTGATAACCCAAAGCAACAACCAAAAATGAATGGTTGCAGCATTGTGAAATCTTGCAGTCGGCAGGGGCTTAATGGTGATTTAACCCCAGTCAGACCCAAAATCCCCTCTGCAGTCTTTACACCCAAAGTGATCTTTCCAACTATGCTTTCAGACCCCCAGGGAGGGGAAATCCCTGTTGGGGGCGGCAAAAATGAGGCCTGGGTCCAAGTGAAGTCAGAGCCATTTGGAACATGGGCTACGTTAGAATCATCCCAATAGTCATTTATTCTGCTACTTTGCCCACAAGTGTCCCCAGAGAATTGGAAGGTCCTTGAAATAGTAGATACAAAGTCCTCTGTAAACATTCCTGAGATGTACATTCTGGCAGACTGGGATCCCATTCTTCTTTTTAATCTTCTGTGAGCTCTCTGGGGGCAGGGACTGTGTTTTTGCTTTTTCTTCTATTCCCATCATTTAGCATATTACATAGTACATAGTAGGCACTTAATAAATGTTTGTGGTCTTGATTTATTGACATGGTTGAGGAAGCTAATTCCTCTAAAGGGATAAACCAACTGATTCAAGGTCACAGAGCTGGTTCATAAGGGAGCTGGGAGTAGAATTCTTATGCATGCTCTTTAAACCTCACCATCAGTCCTTGGACATTAAGGCCCCTGCCCTTAAATTGTATATACAGGCTTCCTCAAGCTGAGCAAAGGGAACATCAGCCCTTTAGGTAGTCATTTGGGGGTAACTGCGGCTTGGGCCAGGGAGAATCTGGCTTCTTTTTCCTTGTTCTATGCCTATCTCTCTCCTACCCTTTTCTGCCTGTCTCTCTGTCTGTCTCTCACTATTCTCTGCCTCTGTCCCTCTCTCCCACAGTTCCTCTGTCCCTCTCTCCCTCAGTTCCTCTGTCCCTCCTTCTCTCATCTCTGTGTATCTCTCTATTCCTGTCTCTGTGTCTCCCTGCCTCTCTCTTTCTCTTCTGTCTTTGCGTGTCTCTCTCTTTCTCTTCATGTTTCTCTCTCCCTACTTCTCCTTCTCCCCTTTCTTGTCTCCCCCACCCTCAAACTCCAAATGAAGGCAATTACTTTTTAAGATGCTTAGAGAAAGCATTCACCACATCAGCCAATCAATCACCAAGCATTTGTGCACTGGCACTCTGTGCCAGTTGCTGTTTCAGATACTGGGGATTAAAAGAGAAAGTAGAACCATTCCTTTCCCTCAGAGAGTTTCCAGATTAACAGAGGAAACAATATGTAAGTAAATGGAGTTCGAGATTTGAATTTAAGTGATCAAAATTAATTTTCCAAAGGAATATAAATTTTAATCACTTGTATTTCACAATGCATGTTTGGGTTTGGGAGCTAGATTTTTTCTTCCCTATTTATTTCTTTTATCAGTGTTTTCCCCCCAAATTTTGGATAATTAACTCTTTTGTCTCATGTAGTTTTCATTTATGATTTCTTGAAATATAGCTTGAAAAACCAGGCTTTGATAAAGCCCATTGGGATTCAAATGGAGCTACTTGACTATTCCTTTAAACCCAAATTACTCTGGCTCTCATTGATTGGCCAACAATAGATCCCAGCCCAAGCGTCACTTGATCATTGGGTTTTGATGACTCAGAGTGAGTGCAAATAGCAATTGTTTCTGTTCTGGCCAAAAACTCTGAGGGTCTTCCGCTCCCAGATTGATTCTTTTGTGAAGGCTTTGCCTCAATTATTACCTATAATTATTACCTATAATCAATGAATGGGTCTTGCCTCAGACAAGCTGAGACCTGGGAAAGACCTTAGCTTAAAAAGGCCAGGGTCTCCCACTGCATCCTGGGCCATTGCCAGTCACTTTGACCTATGTCTTGCCATTGGAGTCTAATGGCTCTGGAGGAGAGAGCCTGATGACTTTGCACAGCCCTGCCTCACTTGGATCCAATTCACTTGCAAGTCAAAAAATCACCCTCCTGATGTCATTGTTCCATTTTGAGAATGAGGGATGAATAACAAATGGAATTAGATTGGTTTTCCAGAAGCAGATAAAGCCAGCTTGAAAGCTTCCCTGATACCATGATAGCTAGGAGAGACATAGAAGAGCAGCCTTTCCCCATCATCATTCGTTAAGCCTCTATTGAATGCTGGGCATTGGTTGGGCTTTATAGATCTTTAAGCTCCTTTCTAGATCCTTTCTAGATTCCATGACACCTATAATGTGAGTGTGAGAACCACATGACTCCAATCCTCCCAGAGTCCACGCTGGAAGACACTGGAAGGAAAAATAGTTCACAGGTGTTGATCACTTTACAGTTTATGAAGCTCTTCCCTCAAACCTCTGTGAAGGAGTTGATTTACAAATAAAAAACTGATTCCAAGGGATTAAGTGCCTTTGTCAAGATTACAGGGCTGATAAGTGCTGGGGCAAGATCCAAGTCTCCCCATCCTAAGTCCAGAGCTCTTTTAACCAGGTTAGTCTGCCTTTCTAGAAGAGAAATCTGAACAAGATGAGGCACTGAGAAGCTGGGCCTTTGGAGGAAGCAATGCAAACAACCATCCTTAGGTGTGGGCTAGAGCCAGCTACAACAGGCATTGGGAAATTTCCAATGTCAGCATTTATAACTTGGAAATCAGCAAACATTAGAAATCAGTGCTTGATGTAATATTTTGTTGATTATCCATACTTAAGAAAAGGGATGGAAAGAAATGTGAATGATGCAAATTAAAATTCAAAGCATGGGAATAGATTTTTCAGAGAGCCAGTTGTTAAATGTTAACATTGCTTGCCCTGATTCTATTTAAGCAGCAATTTAGGATTGTAGCTCTAGGGTTGAAAGGGGCATCAGAGACACCTAGTTCAACATCTTCATTTTATAGATGGGAAAACTGAGTCCCGGGGAAATTTAGTGACTTGCTAGAGTCACACAAATCATGAGTATCAGAAGCAGAAGTTGAATCCAGGTCCTCGAACTCTAGAGTCTGTGACAACTATTGCTATTTAAATTAATTTTAGTGCATAAAGTATTACTAAGACTTTTTTGGTTATTTTTCTAAGTCCTGATTAGACTTTTTTGTCAATTCATTTTCACTGAGATATTTGTTTGGGACCAAGGAGATGGCGAAGAAGATAGATTTGGAGTCAGGAAGACCTGAGTTCAAATCCAGGCTCAGACACTTACTAGTTCTGTGACTTGAGGCAAATTATTTAACCTGTCTCAGCCTCAGTTTCCTTATTTGTAAAATGGGGGATAATAATAGCAACTGCCTGATTATGGTGCTTGTGAGGATCAAACGAGATCATAGATGCAAACTTTAAAGCACTATTTGAATGTTAGTTATCATTCTTCATGTATCTTCCAAGATGGTTAGAGCTAGCATTTACTGTATCCTTCGGATTCAATTTTTTTTCACTTTGCAGTATTTTTAGGCAGGTCTATCCAGATTTCATTGTACACCTCAGGAGTGTCTATCTCAATGGCTTATAGTATTTCATTGTATTAGTTAATTTAACCATTCTCCTATTATTGGACATTTACTTTGCTTTCAGGTTTTTTTAATTACATATTATGCTGCTCTGAAAATTGCTGCAACGGTAGGTTTTCTTTTGTGTTTAATGACCTTTTCAGGGTGTATTCCCAACAGTGGGATTATTGGTTCAAAGAGTATGATTATTTTTGTAACCTTAATTCATGCTGACAGAAGAGATTATGCGCTTTTTTAAAACCTATTTAATTTAATTTTTTCTTTTGTTTAGTATTTTATTTTTCCTTAGATACACATAAAATCAATTTTTAACCCTCATTTTTAAAACTGAGTTCCAAATTCTCTGCCTCCCTCTCTCCCTGCCTGCCCCACCCATTGAGAGGGCAAGCAATTCGATACGGGTTATGCAAGTGTAGTCATCCAAAACATTTCAATAAAGTAATGTTGTGGGGAAAAGAAAAACTTAGACTAAAAGAAAAAAAACCTTAATAAATATAAAGTAAAAAAAAAGTGTGCTGCAGTCTGTATTCGGACACCATCAGCTCTTTCTCTGGGGATGGATGGAATTTTTATTTTAAGTCCTTCAAAGTTGTTTTGGATCATTGTATTGCTGAGAATAGCTAAGTTATTCACAGCTGATCATCACGTGATATTGCTGCTACTTTGTACACAGAGCATTTCACTTTGAATCTGTTCATGTAAGTCTTTCCAGATTTTTCTGAAAGCATGCTGCTGTAATGTTAAGCAGGGTGGGACTTTTTCACTGTTTTCTCTTTGAGAATGCTAAAGTAATCAAGTACCTTTAAATCTTGCCATTTGCTGATTAGGTGTGTAGCCTTTGGGCCCTAAGAAGGGTATATACACTTGGAGGCTAGTGTTTTGGTTTGGGGGCTCTCACTCACTGGAATAGTGCCCTGTGATTTCACTAGGTGAGACTCTGGGCAGCCGTTGTTAAGAGCCCCCTGGCTTGAAAACCCAGATGTTGGTGCTTTCCTGGTAACTATGTACTGAGATGTTGGACAGAAAGCTACAAGCCTGTCTACTGGTTTGTGTTATTTGATCTACAGATATTTTCTGTTTCTAATTTCTGTTTATATTTGCTCTGAAGTTTAAAGTGCTGGCTTTTTCCACTGAACTAATATGTTTGATCAAAGTATAATTGTTAACCCCCTGAGGTTGCATCCCTTGAAAAAGCAGATGAAAGAACCTGTGCTAGTGGCCCTCCTGTGTGTTGGTCTTACACAGCCACAGTTGCTAGCCACATTGTTGTTATACCTGTGTTCCCACAGTGGAGTGAATATATGATGAAGTAATTGACACAAAAAGACAAAGACATGGGGCTAGGCAAGTCATATAGTAAGCTATAGACTGATTTTAATGAAATTACTGACAGTATTTTATGCAGGTTAATTGCTGAGTTATCCAGACCTCAAAGAAGAATATAATAAAGTATTGGTTAAGTTTTTATCTCCTTGTTCCTGGGAGCAAGACATTATTTTTCCTCAAGGCTAACCAAATTGAAACATTTATGTTCTCTCACATATAGATAACCAGACTGAAACATTTCTGTCATCTTCCATGTAGATAATCAGCTACAAAGGTGGGTTTTATTTGCCAAGTCCTGTTATCCTAAAAGTGGCCTTGCTGTGCATAGACCCATTCCCAATTGACCCTGCCTTGCAGAGGTCTAAACAGGCCTAAACGGGATATAGCTGGCTCCCCACACATCCCCCTTTTTATTCTGTAATTTTAAGTGGCTTAAACATAGTGTTCATTACCCTAAGGACACAAGGTACAGAAAAAATTAACATGACCAAACAAAGAATATAAGGTAGTGTATGAAAAATAGTCAAAAATACATTATTAAATGGATTAATTTTTTTTAAAATATCAATAATTGTTTTTACTACCTCCTCTTAATCAATACCAGGAATAGGGGCATTTCACTATTTTAGCATTCCAAACAATCCTCCCCCTTTTTCTTTTGTAGACACTTTACCATTATAGATACATCTGAATTCTTCACTTTAACTATCCCCTTTTAAGTAAATATAGAAAGGACTGATGGACACATTGACAAGTCAAAGGGGGCAGTCCCCTTTATGAATATAGATACATAGACTCAAAAAGAAATAAAAAATGCAATTGTCTCTTTAAGATTCAAAAAGTCCTTTCTCATACAGCTGTCTGGCAAGGAACATCATCAATGGAATCCTCTGGTCCTTGGTATCTGTTCCAGCCATCTCAAGCCCAGTATCTTCTTCTTCATGTCTTCTTATAGGAATCAGCTTTCTGTCCATTCACCTACAAGAGTGATCTTAGCACAATTTTAAATTACCATTTCTTTTTTTAAAATTTATTTATTTAACATATTTAGTATTCAGCATTGATTTTCACAAGAGTTTGAATTACAAATTTTCTCCCCATTTCTACCCTCCCCCCCCACTCCAAGATGACATATATTCTGGTTGCCCTGTTCCCCATTCAGCCTTCCCTTCTGTCACCCCACTCCCCTCCCATCCCCTTTTCCGTTCCTTTCTTGTAGGGCAAGATAAATTTCTACACCCCATTGCCTGTGTATCTTATTTTCTAGTTTCATGCAAAAACTTTTTTTTTGTTTTTGAACATCTGTTTTTAAAACTTTGAGTTCCAAATTCTCTCCCCTCTTCTCTTCCTGCCCACCCTCCCTAAGAAGTCAAGCAATTCAACATAAGCTACATGTGTATCATTATATATAAGCCTTCCACAATACTCATGTTGTGAAAGACTAACTATATTTTGCTCCTTCCCAACCCATCCCCCTTTATTGAATTTTCTCCCTTGACCCTGTCCCCTTTCCAAAGTGTTTGTTTTTGATTACCTCTACCCGCATTTGCCCTCCCCTCCATCATCCCCCCTCGCTTTTTTTATCTTCTTCCCTCTTCTTTCCTGTGGGGTTAGATACCCAATTGAGTGTGTATGGTATTCCCTCCTCAGGCCAAATCTGATGAGAGCAAGTTTCACTCATTCCCCCCTCACCTGCCCTCTCCCCTCCTCCCACAGAACTGCTTCCTCTTGCCACCTTTATGCAAGATAATCCACCCCATTCTATCTCTCCCTATCTCCCCTATCTCCCTCTCTCAATATATTCCTCTGTCATCCCTTAATTTGATTTTATTTCTTTTAGATATCTTCCCTTCATCATCAACTCACCCTATGTCCGCTCTCTCTCTCTCTCTGTATATATATATATATATACATATATATATATATATATATACACATATATATATATATACACACACACACACACATATATACATACATGCACATTCACTTATATATATGTATATGTGTATATATATATATACATAAACATATATATATATGCATATTCCTTTCAGCTACTACGATCTTGAGGTCTCATGAATCATACACATCATCTTTCTATGTAGGAATGTAAACAAAACAGTTCAACTTAATAAGTCCCTTATGATTTCTCTGTCTTGTTTACCTTTCCATGCTTCTCTTGATTCTTTTGTTTGAAAGCCAAATTTTCTATTCAGCTCTGGTCTTTTCACTGAGAAAGCTTGAAAGTTCTCTATTTTATTGAAAATCCGTATTTCGCCTTGGAGCATGATACTCAGTTTTGCTGGGTAGGTGATTCTAGGTTTTAATCCTAGCTCCATTGACCTCTGGAATATCGTATTCCAAGCCCTTTGATCTCTTAATGTAGAAGCTGCCAGATCTTGGGTTATTCTGATTGGGTTTCCACAATCCCCAAATTGTTTCTTTCTGGCTGCTTGCAGTATTTTCTCCTTGATCTGGGAGCTCTGGAATTTGGCGACAATATTCCTAGGAGATTTCTTTTGGGGATCTATTTGAGGAGGTGATCGGTGGATTCTTTCAATTTCTATTTTGCCCTGTGGCTCTAGAATATCAGGGCAGTTCTCCTTGATAATTTCTTGAAAGATGATATCTAGGCTCTTTTTTTGATCATGGCTTTCAGGTAGTCCAATAATTTTTAAATTGTCTCTCCTGGATCTATTTTCCAGGTCAGTGGTTTATCCAATGAGATATTTCACATTGTCTTCCATTTTTTCATTCCTTTGGTTCTGTTTTATAATATCTTGATTTCTCATAAAGTCACTAGCTTCCACTTGCTCCAATCTAATTTTTAAAGTAGTATTTTCTTCAGTGGTCCGTTGGACCTCCTTTTCCATTTGGCTAATTCTGCCTTTCAAGGCATTCTTCTCCTCAATGGGTTTTTGGAGCTCTTTTGCCATTTGAGTTAGTCTATTTTTTAAGGTGTTGTTTTCTTCAGTGTATTTTTCAGTATTTTTTTGTGTCTCCTTTAGCAAGTCATTGACTTGTTTTTCATGGTTTTCTCACATCCTTGTCATTTCTCTTCCCAATTTTTCCTCTACTTCTCTAACTTGCTTTTCCAAATCCTTTTTGAGCTCTTCCATGACCTGGGGCCAGTTCATGTTTTTCTTGGAGGCTTTTGGTGTAGGCTCTTGCACTTTGTTGACTTCTTTAGGCTGTATGTTTTGGTCCTCTTTGTCACCAAAGAAAGAATCCAAAGTCCGAGACTGAATCTGAGTGTGTTTTCGCTGCCTGGCCATATTCCCAAACAACTAACTTGACCCTGGAGTTTTTCAGTAGGGTATGACTGCTTGTAGACTAAAGAGTTCTATGTTCCACGTTTGCGGGGGATGCACTAGCTCTGCCACACCAGCACTCCTCCTTCCCCAAGAACTCCCAACCCGGACTGGGCTTAGATCTTTAGCAGGCTATGCACTCCTGCTCTGATCTGCCACTTAATTCCTCCCACGAGGTGGACCTGGGGCCAGAAGTAACAGCATCTGTAGCTACCCCACCTCCGCTGCCCCGGGGATGGTGGCCAAACCACGAACTCCTTCCACTCCTGCAGCTTTTCCCACTAACCTTCTCTGCTGTCTTTGGTGTTTGTGGGTTGAGAAGTCTGGTAACTGCCGCAGCTCACTGATTCAGGGCGCTAGGGCCCACTCCGCCCGGCTCCTGGTCTGGTTGGTCTGAGTAGCTCACGTTGGGCTCTGCTCTGCTCCGCTCCCAGCTCCCAGCTCCCAGCTCCGTGTGGGATAGACCTCACCCAGAGACCATCCAGGCTGTGCTTCCCTCTGCTGTTTTGTGGGTTCTGCAGTTCTAGAATTGGTTCAGAGCCATTTTTTATAGGTTTTTGGATGGACTCGGCAGGGAGCTCGTGCTTTCCAGCCGCCATCTTGGCTCCACCCATAAATTACCATTTCTAATCCTTATAACCATGATCATTTTTACAAACTCATAATTTGAATCATGGCCAATTGTCATATTTAAGAAATTCACATCAGAAGCCAGTGTCTTACACTTTACATACATCCATTATTAATTTCCTCACTAGGAGGATGAGATGTCACTTAAGGAATTAATAACAGGCTTCAGTACATACGTAAATACATTAAATTGTCAATTTTTAACACAATGCATATAGAATCTTAACCTTTTAGTCATGCCATGTTTCTTTAATGGCATTTACAAAGTACACCACAACCCATTCTTCTTTTCATCATTACTAATTGTAACAAAACTTTAAACAAGCATGATATTAATCAAATAACAAAATAACATTCTCACATTGCTTAAAGAGCATTTACAAAGCGATCCCTAAGTGGCTCGCATACATTTATACCCTTGTTCACAAAACTTTAACAAGTTGGTAAAAAAAGTCCTTAAGTAACACTAATTTCAGAGTATTGTAACAAAGTTTCTAGTTATTGCAGAATTCTTAGATATCACAAAGTTTCTTAGTCAAAAAGATGTTTTATACTTCCATTAGAATCCTTTTAAACAAAGAGAACATCTTAAGGTGAGTTTTAAGCAGGTTGTATAAATTTCTGCACTTGTTCTAGTTCTAGATAAAAATAAGATTAGATTGCCCAGTAAGATAACACAGAGCTCCTATCTTATAATGACTACTTGTTCTGATCACAGAAATTTGCTATAGAAGAAAAAAGCAGGGACATGTGACATACCCAGTATGATAGGATAAAACATCCTTGCTTTGTTTAAATTCAGATATAGTGACAGATCTTCAATGCAGATAGCTATGCCCAAATTCAAACTCAAAACAAAATTAGTTATGGTCCCAAGTGCCTTTTGCCTTAAACAGCAAGTTTCACCTATCACGGCTTAGAGCCAGATACAGAGCTGCAATAAGCAATAAAGATTTACCAGGACTTACATGCATAAGGGATTTCATTTAACAACTTTCCCTCTCAAATTTAAACTTGTCCTGGTGTAAAAGCCAATTGTTAGAATTTTTCTATCTATCGTACATAAACTTGCAGCTTCTCAGCAAGCCAAGTTCATTATTCAGAATTTATATAAATGAAACAAATTCTTTTTCTGGGTCTGATGACCTCGCCCATGCAGATAGTTTGCAGGGGCCTTGGCAATTTTACGAAATAAGGAGAAGTAACATGGTCCCCAGGAAGGGGTTAATAGAAAAACCTTGGGCCTGCCTGCTATCTTTTGCCTTTTCTCTGAGCACACTTTTTCAAAGCCAAGCCTTTCTAAAAATCATGCAAAGGATTTTACAAAACTTTTCTTCATAAACTTATTTCCTTTTCTCAGAAACAGCTTAAAATTTATCCTGATATTATTATTAATTTCTAAGTACTAAACCATTGTTAAATCTGCTCACCAAACCTTTCCCACGTAATTGAAGAGAAAAAAAGAAAACTAAACATAGTTTTGTAAATACTAGACTTAAGCTTAATTAACAATCTCACAAATTTCCTAAATGATAGCAAAACAATTAAAGACAAAATTTGGTAATTTATGATTTCTTAAATTACAACGCTACAAAATATTATAATACATGGTCAATTAGAGTGATTTAAAAGTTTTCTAAGTCAGTACAATTCTTAGCCTAACAACATTTAGACTACAAAAGAAATTGCTTTTCTGACAACACAGAGTCTCAAATTTTACATATATATATAATATATATATATATATATATATATATATATATATATATATATATATATATATATTACTAGTATTAAGATTTATGATAATAGTAATGGTCTCAATTAGTAAATGACAATGATTATGCCACAATCAGTAAGTATTGATAGGTATGTCACAATTGGTAAGTCTCAATAGTTATGCTATAGTCAGTAAGTCTCAGTAAGTATGTCATAATCAGGTCAGTTTAAAATGTGCTGGGCCAGTATTTTAACTACTTCTTTTGGCCCAGGTGAAAAGGAAGCCTAAGGAATTTGAATCATTGCTGACAAGGTACAGGCAGAGGAGTTTGATAATTAATTGAACAGTAATAATAATTCACAATAACCAATATCTTTACCATAGCCAATATCCATATAAGATTTAATAGAACCCACCCATGAATCTAGCCTGGAAAGTGGGAGGACATAAATCCTTCTGTCTCTCTAGAACTTCATTGGTTTTTAACATTAAAACAGTAATCCCAAAAAACCTAGTTAACAATCTTACAAGTTTAGTAAGTGCCGGCCGAATAGTTGTAGCTGTGACCTTCTATTAAGTACAGGTAAAGGTGAGAGTACCTGGTTTTCTAAATGGCAATTATAAAACATAAGACAGGGTTAGCAAGGCCGAGAAAGTAACTTAACCAGTTTTACACAATTGTTTTCATGTTTTAGTTTCAACAAAATTTAGATTAAAAATTTCTTTGTCTAACACTATTTTTAGCTTACAACATTCACTCAAGTTTTACAATACAGGTAAATTTTACTACAATTTAGAAGTACAATAATTGTACAAACAGAAAAATTTCAGATGACATTAATTGCATTCACAAATCATTACATATATTCTCTCCCACAGTGGCAGAGCTTGGCTGTGGAGTGGGGGTGGTCGAACCAGGGATTTGGGAAAGGGGAGGGGGACTAACGACTGGGGAGTGCTGGGAAGCTGCAGAGTCCAACACCTGAATTAAAGGTTTGAGGAGTCATTGAGGAGAGTCCCTGAGGAACCTTTGCTTCCTAATAGGGGTTGCTGGGCTTTGGGAAACTTGGAGCAAAAATTCCAGGTTCCAGTGGGGTGGGAGCAAGGACTTGGGGGCTTGAGAGAAGAGGTTCTTCTGCTTGCCTAGAAGTGTGGGTGTCAGGGCCTCCAGGGGTCCAGGGCTGTTGTCAGTAGTGTATGAGAGGGCAACAAAGTAGCAAAGTAGAGAACAGGAAGTAGAGCTTTTGTTTCAACATGTATTTTAATTTTTGCAGTTTCAATGTTATTATAATTTAATTTACATTGAGGCTTTAGGTGAAAAAACATTAAAATAAAGGGCCTAAATAAGAAAAAGCAGCTAGTAAACAGGGCAATTATTTTGAAAAGGAGCCAATTCTCTATTGTATATTCACAGTCGAATCACTTTTAAACTTTCCATGCAGCAAACATAGGAAGATATCAGCAAGCTAGAAATATACATATCTATTGAGATAATTCCTATTCAAAGAAATATTTTTGTTTCTCAGGAATATAGTACGTAACAGTCTTTTGGGTAAGATATGTTCAGATTGGCTCTCATTCTCTGCTTTTATTTCTCTATTTTGGAGGCTTTAAGCCACTTTTTTCAAACTCAAATAGGAATGAGGGTCACTAAATTGCACATAAGGATCTCTGTAGTTGTATATAAAAAAACTGCTTATTAATTCTATTTATTTATTTAATATCTTTATGTTATTAAGTATTTTCCAATTCTGTTTATAGGATCATTACTGAAGTTCTTAATTCTAAAAATTGGGAAAGCACATTCTAGATTTTTTTAAAGTCCTTTTTCCAGTTTTTTATTTATACTAGTCCCATGGTGATTCTTATTAACCACACATGAATTAAAACATCTTTGTATATACTTCTGACTTTGAGCTGGAATTCTTAACCCCCCAAGGAGTCTACAGATAGATTGGATGGGGATATAGAAAAAATTTATATCTTCTGTCATTTAAACTGAATTTTCTTCACATTCGTAAGTGTATTACTATTTTGAAAAAGGTTTCATATGCTTCACCAGATTATCTACAGTTAACAGAATCTGCTAAAGAATTTTTAGCTGCTCAAACATTTATTGCAGCCCTGAAAAGATCTTAATAGTTCTAATTTTAACTCGAGTAAACTTTACTTCTGTCTTTACTCCTTAAAAACTTTTTTGAAAGTGAGAACCTTGAATCCTCCAGCCAAGGTGAGTGGGACTCTGGAAAAGATCCAGTGGTGCCTTGTCCCTTCTCCCCCATGCTGGGAAACTCAAAGTGTCTCTTCTTCAGATCCATGCATTTTCTGAATTTGCCTAGTGCCAGATAGCATAATAAATTCTAACTTATCTTAAACATCAAATTTAGGAGTAACACATTTCACTTAAATTTAAGGGGAAAAGATTCCCATTTTCCTTCTTATCTATCTTCACATTCCAAATTTGGCCAGAGTTGGAATGAAGGGAGAAAGAAAGAGCATTTTCTTATTTCAACAACTTTAACAACAAAGAGTCAGATAACATACTCTCTTCACACAGAGACATAACACAAAACAGATACAGACAGAAAATGACAGGACTCACAAAAAGGATTTCTAGAAATCCAACATTTTTCTTTTTCCTTTCTACTTTGGTAACTCCCAATTAGCTGGTCTATCCCCTAGTGGGTTATTGTCATCCATCCCTGGGCTGAGGCTCACAAGATCTCACCCCAACCCCAATATCATGCTTAACTGATCTTTCTACCATAGGAACTTTTCCTTCTGGAGTAAGACATATTTTTAAAATGTTCCATATGGAAAAGGCTGACATTTGGAAGTGTTCTGGTCCATCTTCCCTCAATCTTTTACTCATTTGTTTTTCAATAATCTCCCATCTTTCTAAATCAATTGTACCTTCTTGTTTTTGCTCTTCTGTCATACAAAAACCTCTTTCTGTTACAATTTTTCTTAATACTTGCAGATACAGATCCCTATTCTTAAATTGTATCTGCCCCGTAGTTAAATGTTCTAAATCTACTTTTCTAACTCTCTAAATCTCTAAAATTTCTACAATCCCCCAGTAAGTCTAGTGATAATTAATCCTCTTATCCTTTATGTGAATCTGCTCCGGAGCCTGTATTGGTAAGACATTACTTCATCCCCATCAAGTCCCGGAATTGTGGTCCCTGTTCTGAGTGCCAACTGTGCCTGCAGTGGCGTGAATATATGATGAAGTAATTGACACAAAAAGACAAAGACATGGGGCTAGGCAAGTCATATAGTAAGCTATAGACTGATTTTAATGAAGTTACTGACAGTATTTTATACAGGTTAATTGCTGAGTTATCCAGACTTCAAAGAAGAGTACAATAAAGCATTGGTTAAGTATTTTATCTCCTTGTTCCTGGGAGCGAGACATTATTTTTTCTCAAGGCTAACCAAATTGAAACATTTATGTTCTTTCACATATATATATATATATATAACCAGACTGAAACATTTCTGTCATCTTCCATGTAGATAATCAGCTACAAAGGCAGGTTTTATTTGCCAAATGCTCTTATCCTGAAACTGGCCTTGCCATGCACAGACCCATTCTCCATTGACCCTGACTTGAAGAGGTCTAAGAGGCCTAAACAGGATATAGCTGGCTCCCCACATACCTGCTCATCATTTTCCATATCACGATAGTATTCCATCATAATCACATACCACGATTTGTTCAGCCATTCCCCAATGGATGGGGGCATCCCCTCAATTTACAATTCTTTGCCATAAGAAAAGACCTGCTGTAAATATTTTTATGCATATAAGTCTTTTTCCTTTTTGTTTTTTATCTCTTTTGGTTTACAGATCTAGTAGTGCTATTGCTAGGTCAAAGGGTATGCATGGTTTTATAACCCTTTGGGCATAGTTCCAAATTGCTCTATAGAATGGTTAAAGCAGTTCATAAATCCACCAACAATGCATTAATGTCCCACATCTCCTGTATACCCTTCAACATTTGTAATTTTCCTTTTCTGTCCCATTAGCCAATCTAATAGGTATGAGACAGTACCTCAGAATTGTTTTAATTTACATTTCTCCAATCAATAGTGAGTTAGAGCATTTTTTCGTATGGCCATAGATAGCTTTGATTACTTCATCTGGAAACTGTTCATATCTTTGATCATTTTTCAGTTGGGGAATGGCTCCAATTTTTATAAATTTGGCTCAGTTCTCTATATGTTTCAGAATGAGGCCTTTATCAGAGAAATTTGCTTCAAATTTTTTTTCACAGTTACAATTGCTAACTGTATTTCCCTCCATCCTATCCCCTTTGTTTATTCCATTCTCTCTCTCCTTTCACTCTGTCCATCTGCAAAAATGTTTTGCTTCTGTCCTCCAAATCTGTCCAAACCTGTCCTCTCTTCTATCACCCCTATCCCCTTCTGTTCCTACTTTCCTGTAGGATAAGATAGATTCCTATACCCAATTGTGTGTGTATATTATTCCCTCTTCAGACAATGCTGATGAGAGTATGGTTCACTCACTCCCTGCCCATTCCCTCCCTTCTTCGCCTCTACTATAAAAGCTTTTTCTTGCCTCTTTTCTGTAAGATAATTTACCCTATTCTACTTATCCATTTCCTTTCTCCCAGTACATTCCTTTATCACCCCTTAATTTTATTTTTTTTAGATATCATCTGTTCATATTCAACTCACACCTGTGCCCTCTGTCTATATATCCTCCTTCTAACTGCCCTACTAATGAGACAATTCTTATGAGTTACACATATCATCTTCCCATTAAGGAATGTAAATAGTTTAACCTCATTAAGTCCTTTATTATTTCCCTTTCCTGTTTACCTGTTTATGATTCTCTTTAGTCTTGTATTTGAAAGTCAAATTTTCTATTCAGCTCTGGTCTTTTCGTCAAGAGTGCTTGAAAGTCCTCTATTTCATTGAATATATATATTTTTCCCCTGAAGGATTATATTCAGTTTTGCTGGGTAGGTGATTCTTGTTGTAACCCTAGCTTCCTTGCCTTCTGGAATACCATATTCCAAGCCCTCTAATCTTCTCATGTAGAAGCTGTTAAATCTTGTGTTTTCCTGACTGTGGCTCCATGATGCTTGGATTGTTTCTTTTTGGTTATTTGCAACATTTTCTTCTTGAGCTGGGAGCTCTGGAATTTGGCCATAATATTCCTAGGAGTTTTCCTTTTGGGATCTCTTTCAGGAGGTAATTGGTGGATTCTTTCAATTTCTATTTTATCCTCTAGTTCTAGAATATCAGGGCAATTTTCCTTGATAATTTCTTGAAAGATGATGTCTAAGCTCTTTTTTTGATGATGGATTTTAGGTGGTCCAATAATTTTTAAGTGATCTCTCCCAGATCTATTTTCCAGGTCAGTTGTTTTTTCAGTGGGATATTTCACATTGTCTTCTATTTTTTTCATTCTTTTGGCTTTGTTTTATGTTTTTTTTTTATTTCTCATAAAGTCATTAGCTTCCATTTGCTTCATTCTAATTTTTAAGACATTATTTTCTACAGTGAGCTTTTCCATTTGGCCAATTCTAGTTCTTAAAAAAAATTTTTTTTTTCAGTGAATTTTTGTGCCTCTTCTACCATGTGGCCTAGTCTGGTTTTAGGTGTTTTTTTTTTCAGTATTTATTTGGTTTTCCTTTACCAAGCTGTCAACTTTTTTCATGTTTTTTTTCATGTCATTCTCATTTCTCTTTCCCATTTTTCTCTGTCTTTCTTACTTGGTTTTCAAAATCTGTTTTTGAGCTCTTCCATGGCCTGAGACTTATTCTTATTCTTTTTGGAGGTTTTGGATGTAGGAGCTTTCACTTTGTTATCTTCTTCTGAGTACGTGTTTTGATCTTCCTTGTCACCATAGTAACTTTCTATGAGAATTTTTTTCTGTTGTTGCCCATTTTCCCAGCCTCTTACTTGACTTTTTAACTCTTTGTCAAAGCAAGGCTCTGCTTTCAGGATGGAGGGTGTACTATCTCACACTTCAAGAGTTTGATGCGACCGTTTTCAGAGATACATCCAGGAACCTGTAAATTTTCAGTTCTTCCCAGGTGGTATGATCTAAGGAGAGGTGTTTCCTACTCTCCTGGCTGGTGCTCTGGTCTGTGAGTAACCACAAGCACTCTTTCCTGCCCTGGAACTGTGAGGAGAGTGTCCCCTCCGCTGTGGCTACAAGCTCTGCTATGCTAGCCCTCCTCCTCACCCTGGGATTGCTACCGAGGACTGAACTCTGATCCAAGTATAGGCAAAGCAACAGAGTCTTGCCTCAGTGCTAACAAAGAGACCCATGCAAACTCCTTACCATCTGTGGGCTGAGAGCTCCAGAAGCAGCAACTGCTGCTGTTGATTGAGTGGCTCCCAAGGCCTACTCTTAGTTTACTGGAGCCAGGGCTATGCCTGTGCTGGACTGCTCATTCTCACCAAGGTACAATAGACACTTCCTTCTGACCTTCTAAGTTGTCTTTGGCGTCTGTTAGCTGAGAGATATGGAAACCACAACCACCAGTCACCCAGAGGCCTGCTCCAGGTTTGCTGGGGCCTGGTCTGCAATGGCGTGGCCTGTGTTGGACTGTGCTCCTCTTTCACCCTGGTACAACAGATCTTTCCTGACAACCTTCTAAATTGTCTTGGGGTGGAAAGTTGTTTCATTCCATCTTTTGAGGGTTCTGAGGTTCTAGAATCTGTTTAGAACAATTATTTAAAGGTATTTGGTGGGAGTTTAGGGGAGAGCTCAGGCAAGTCCCTCCCTTTATTCTGCCATATTAGCTCTGCCTTCTGAGATCATCTGTTTTTGTGTTAAAGGTAGCTCAGTAGATAGAAGGCTGGGCCTAGAGTCACAAAGACTCATCTTTTTGAGTTCAGTCCTGGTCTCAGACACTTACTAGTCATTTAACATTATTTGCCTCAGTTTCCTTATCTGTAAAATGAACTGGAGGAGGAAATGGCAAACCACTCCACTAGAAAACCACAAATGACTGAAATGACTGAACAACAAAAAGATACAGACTTCCATGGATACCACTGGGGGGAATGATCTGTGACACCACGTGATAGGTGAAGATTATTAACCAGAGTTTCAAAGGAAGGAAATCCAGGTTAAATGCAACAGCCTGGATTGCCAACTGACTGTTGGGCATCTTCATGCAGATGTTAGATTAACATCCTCAAATGCATAATGTCCAAAATGGAACCCTCTGACTTTAGCATTATCCCTGACTCAGCTGTTTTCCTCAACTTGCTAGTGATGGCTAATTCTCACCTGGGTCACTTTTTACTCTTTGCCTGTCCCCCTTGAGATTGACTATATCTTGAAGCTAACTCAGTCTTTAATCATTTCTTGCATGGAATTGCCTTTTTATCAGAAGTCCCAATCACTGTATTCACTTTCCTCCTGGCTCTCTCTCCAGTGGTCTGATATCTACATGAGTTTACTTACCTGCTCATCCCATCTTCTACTACCCCTGTTATATATTGTCTCCTCCAATTAAATGTAAGCTCTTTGTGAATAGGGATAATCTTGTTTTCATTCCCCAATGCTAGACTGAGTGCCTGGAACACAGTAAGCTCTTAATAAATGATCTGTCTGTCTCTATCTTCCTATCATTATACATACATATATATCCTTTCTTAGCTATAGTTTTGAGAAAAGCTATCTCTACTCTGTCCCTTTTCTTCCTTTCTCCTTACCATCCTCCAAATTCTCTTCAAGAAAGCTTCCAATCTCATCAGTCAGCTGAAATAGAGCTCTCCAAAGTTACCAATGATTTCTTAAATATAATAATTTATTATATTATTAAATCTTAAATCTAATAATTTCTCAAATCTAATCTAATAACTAAGCCTAAATACTCATCCTTCCTGATTAGTATTTAATGCTGTTATCCCCCTTCACCTGGATACTTTCTTCTGTGTGGATTTGCATAAAACTTGGTTCTCTTAGCTCTCCTCCTACCTATCTGGCCACTCCCTCTTAGTCAACTTTTCTGAATCTTCATCCATCTTATGCTGTTTAACTGTGTGTATTTGCTGTGGCTTTGTCTTGAACTTACTTCTCTTCTCATTATGCTCTCTCACTTTGTGACCTAATTTT
This sequence comes from Trichosurus vulpecula, assembly GCF_011100635.1. Lineage (NCBI taxonomy): Eukaryota > Metazoa > Chordata > Mammalia > Diprotodontia > Phalangeridae > Trichosurus > Trichosurus vulpecula. Next base: position 184,208,976 of record NC_050581.1, on the reverse strand, counting down.
CTTTTCATAGGCTCAAATGTTATTTCTGTGCTGGTGACTCCCAGATCTAATGGGGAGATAACATTTATTTATGGCAGTACACATAAAGCAGATGCAAGTTAGCTTCAGAGGGCAAATAAATAATTAAAGATAGCAACGAGTTTACAAACTTGGGCAACTCAGAAGAATGATTGTGGCCTTGGAAATAATGTGGAAGTTTGGGAAAGGAATGCGTTTTGGGGAAAAGACAATGAGTTCTGTTTTATACACATTGACTTGGAGATAACATTCAGGACATCCAATGTGAAATGACCAATAGGCAGTTGGTGTTGCCAAGGGATCTATTTTTACTTCTTTGTCTAATCAGAGCTTAACCCATGTGGCTTCCCAGCTCTAGTATTTCTCCTAAACTCTAGTCCCATGTCACTGACTACCTATTAGACATTTCAAATGGGATTCTCCAAGGTTTGACAAACTTAACATGTCCACAACAACACTTGTTATCATTCCTCCAAATCCACCCCTCTTTTGAACTTCTCCATCACTGTAGAATTCACAGCTATCTTTCTGGTCACCAGGTTTACAACATCGCTGTCACCTTTGACTAGTCCCTTGCCCTCTGAGGCAAGGGACTAGTTTCTATTTGACATGTCTAGCTATTTATGTAAATGTTGTCTCCTCCAATAGAATGTAATTCCTCAGAGCAATGACAAAAATCAGTAAACATTTAGTAAGTACCTATTATGTGCCAGGCAATGCCATCATAAAAACAAACAACTTTGAAAGACTTCAGAGATGTGACCAATGCAATGACTAACCATGATTCCAGAGAATGCAGGATGAAATATGCTTCCCACCTCTTTACTGAGAAATGAAGGTTGCAAAAGGAGATATATGCCTTAGTTGTGGCCAATGGGGGAATTTGTCTTACATGATTATGTTTATTTCTTACCAGACTTTTCTTTATCTTTTTTTTCAAAGTTAGAAGGAAGGGAGAGAAAAATCCCTTTTGCCACTGAAAAACATTTATTTGCAAAAGAATGTAAGCTCCTAAAGGGAAGGGATTATTTTGCTTTCTTTGCATGTCTAGTGTTTAGCCCACAGAGTGACTCACACATGATCACTGTTTGGTCCTTGACTTCATGAACTCTGACCACTCTTGTCAATAGTACATCATTAGCATCCTTTACATCCACCCCCATCTATTCATTTATGTAGCTGCCACCCAAGTGTAGACATTCTTCACTTCTTCCCTGGTTTCTTGTAACAACTTCCTAACTGGGCATCTTGCTAGCTACTTCTTATCTTTCCAGCCGCAGAGCCCAGCACAGTGTCGCCCACATATACTAGGTACATAATATGTGTTGAACTGAAGTGAACAGATTTAAACCTCCCTGTGAAGTTACTTTTCCTCACTTTGGGTATCTAACTTAAAATCAGGAGAAATGAACAAAAAAACCTCAAAGAAACTCTCTAGACTTTCCATTACTATCACCAATTCAACCAAATTCAGTCTCCAAACCACTATGTGTCAAGCACCATGTTTGGTGGTAGGATATAAAGGAAGATAATTAAATTCTGCCTGCCCCCAAGAAGGCTGTGTCCTCCTTGGGGAATCTACAACAGAGGATCATAAATTTAGAGCTGGAACGTTCCTGAGAAATCATCTAGCTCAACCCTCCCCCTCATTTTTCTGATAAGGAAACTGATATCCAGAGAAGTTAAATGATTTGTCCAAGGTCTCACAGGTAATAGACATGTGCTTTGAACCTACAGTTTTCTGACTCCCAATCCAGTGCCACACTGCCTTATACAAATACCCAGATAAGTAAATAAAATATAAACACAGTTATACATAATATAAAATATAGAGGCAGTAATTTCAAGACAGAAGATAGTACTAATATGTCAGAGGTCCCAACTGAGCTGTATCTTTTCAGGAGCTAGGGATTTCAGAAGGGAAAAGTGTGGAAGGATAACATTCCAGGCATTGGGAACAGCATGTACAAAGGTAGCAGCTCAGGAAATGTGAGAATGTCATTCTGAAGGAACTTGTCGGTCATCAAACTCCCTAGAATAGATGCCAATTTTTGTGGATTCCACATGTTGATATTTCAGATGGTCCTTGACCATCTCAAGTATTCTCATTTCTAGACACAGATTTCTGACTCAGAATTTGCTGTCATAGAAGCGAGACAAGACAAAATATCAACAGGAGAGACTCCTGGGGTAGTATAGAAAGAATATTGCTTTCCAGTCCTTGGACTGCCACTTGACTTGGTCTCTGATCCTTCATTTTCTCATTTGTGTAATGGGTATAATGATATTTTCCTCAGCTATCTCACGTTTTTATGATCATCAAATGAACTGACATGTAAAACATTTTGCATAGAGTCTGTGCTATATAAATAGAGGGGAAGTAAAAGGGTTATATTGTGTACACATCCTCACCGAATATATTTTCCTATTCAATTCAATGTTAGATGTTTTGTTGATTCAGGTATGGCATGGGGGTGAGGGGTTGGGATCATGGTGTGGAGTGGGGGCAGGATTTGTTCAGTAGCAAAGTATTCTCTTCCTTTATTGATGCAATCACAAGATCACCTAATTCAGGAGGCAGAAGCCTGACAAGGCACTACCAGTGAAATCCCTGGGGAATCCATATGCAGGCATTGAAGGGGAACTAAGAGGCCATGAAGCCTGAAGGACTGAATAAGCCAAATGTCAAAAAAGAAAATGATCATTTCAGCAGAGCTCATAACAATGTGTGACTGTGTTCAATTTTCTGAGCAATGAAACCCGGTTTGGGGTCGTCATCTCCTTTCTACTGAGTCTTATGAAATAATTCTCTGTGCACATTAAAATTTACTTCAGCAAATTAATGTGGCCTTTGTTTAATTTTACATACCTCCTTCATACCTTCTCTGTTCTAGTCCAACTGGATGACTTACTAGTGCAATCCGTGATGTACCATCTCCCACCTCCATGCCCTTGCACAAATAGTGCTCCATATCTAGAAAGCTTTCTCTCCTTACCTTCACCTCTTAATACCCTTGGTTCTTTTCAAGGTTCAGTGTAACTACTACTTCCTACATATGCCTTTTGCTGACTCCAGTGATTGATGATCTCTGCATCCAGAAACTAATTTGAGCTTACTTTGTATATATGTGTACTTTCTTATCCCCTCTGCCTTTCTGTTTTCTCCCTCTATGTCAATGAAAGCTCTTTGAGGGCTTCTTGTATGTTTTGGCTTTGTACTTTCAGCACCTAATACAAGCCTGGCACATAGTAGGTACTTAAAATGCTTAATGAATTGAATTGGATTGTAGGTCCATCGATTTGGAATCAGTGAGTCACACAACTAATAAGTGTGGGAGGCAGACATCAAGCCTAAGTCTTCCTGACTCCAGATCCAATGTTTTACCCACTGCATCATGTTACCATTTTGAGCAGAATTGAATGTGTCTTTGAATTGTGCCCTGGATGCTCCTAAGCCCATTTTTTAACCCACTGACACATCGTACCAAATATAATGCACACTGTCCTGGCCATGTCTCTCATGTCGACTTTTAGATGAAATTGTGAGAACAGTGGCCCCCAGATGTGGTTTATAATCTTCAAAACCTGAGTGACTCAGAATATTATGTATTGCATGAGTCAGGATTCCAATCTATGACCATTCAGCCAGGTATGCAGGCAATGTAATTGCATCTTTGCTGCTATTCAAAGAATCCAAAATACATATTTTTAAAAAGTTTCCAAAGAAACCTTGCTCTCTGAAAGCACAATAATGGAATTTTGCAACATTTAAAACCACTTTTTTCATGAGTTATTCTGAATCAAACTACAGGCTCATGGCATACTACTTGTTACTAACTGGAATATACAAAATGAAGGAAATGAAAAACTGAGAATAAATTCAGGCTGGAGTAATAAGATGACCTGAGGCTGCCAAGAACATCCTCAATTGATGCACATGCTCGAAAAATGAAGAATATGCCTTTTGAGGGGAAAAGATCACAAAGGGAAACTTGACCAACTCAAAACCCTCTTGTCTTGGTACAAAAGAGAATTGAAGGAGAAACAAGAAAGCTCATTTCTCCTGTGATAACACAATTTTCCTCTACTTCTGAAAAGACTGAAGCAGGATAATGAACATATTAAGTGCTGAAACACCAACAATGTAATGGATGAGCTTCAATTATGACCTCATGTGCTTTCTTCCAGGAAAACCGAACCATGGGTCACATTCTGAGGGCAGCTATACAGGTAGAAAGGCTGCCATGCCATAATAAAACAGCAATTGTTTTCAAACTGGTCTCAAAGGAAGGGAAGGAAAGGGAAAGGTAACACCGGTCCTTCCTTTGTTAAAACAAAGGCTCAGCTCTTTTTTGGAAACTCATCTCTATGTGAGTGAGAACATTTGTCACGATAGAGAAGCTTCCTAGGTTCAAAGCTGGGAAGACAGACTGCAAGCTCCCTAAAGGCAAGGCCTGTGCCATTTTTACCTCTGTTTTAGCAGCACCTAGCTCAGTGTCTGGCACACAGTAGCATTTAAGAAATTCTTGAATTCGTTATAGTATCATAGATTTCCTGCCTACCCTTCCACCCATTACATAATACCATCATGCTGCTCTTCTGAACTGAATTGAATGGGTTTCTCATTTATGTACCTGGTTGTATATCTTGTTTTCCCTCAACTATCACACATACTAAATATAGGGTTGTTTGGTACACTCTCTCATGACTGAGAGTTGAAAGGCACCTCAAAGATTATGTTGTTTGATCCCTCATTTTATGAGGAAACTGAGGCACAGAAAATGTAAATGCCTTGCCCAAGATCACATGGGTATTAAGTATCAGAGATACTATTTGAATCCAGCTCTTCTGACCCCAGAGACTAGGCAAGATACCACACTGCCTAGATTAGATGATTAATTCCAAAAAAGCAGGCTTGAGGTGGTGGTGGAGCTATTTTGTTTCAGGAAACTTATCAGGAAATCTCATGGTACCAAAGTCTTGTGGAATTCTCAGTTGATTTTGAATCAGAAATAAGATCCTTCTCTTCCTTGTTCCTAGAAGGAGTATGTCACTCCCTGCTGCTTCAGTGGCATTCAATAGGTTAGAAACCTTCTTCACTGAAGGGTAAACTTGACAGCTGTACATACTTGCCTTATGTGCAGTTCCGGTCTGCATTGGTCGAGATGTAGGCAGGCCTGGAAACAGACCTGAGGGCTGATGGAGCTTAGCTTGTTGGATTTCTTTTGTTTGCATCAGTTAGGGACTTGAGAGAGGGCCAGCAAAATTTCCTTTGAAAGCCACTTCTTTGTGAAAGGTAATGAAGATAACCTTGAGAAAAGGAAGTTAAGAGAGTGCTCCCACCACATTTCCACCAGGTTCTATGCCCATGTTGGCCTAGGAGCATGAATAGTCTTCTCAATGACTCAGTTTCAGGATACTGTTCTGGAATTCCATGCTAAAAGTTTCTCTGAATGCAGGAAGCCAACTCTCTCTCTCTTTTGGGTTCTGATTTGATTTCTTACTTACTCCCATTTTTATGCTCTTACTGTTTATTGATTTGACAAATGTGAATCGCTGCTCAACAAACAGGGCTGCCTTAATGCGTTAAAAGCTCATTATGAGGATAATGGACGGGAAAGCAAGAAAGAATCAAATGATGTGAGTGTAAAAGGCTTTTCCCTAGACAGCCAGAAATAAATTGAAAACAAATTCAATTAAAATAACATTCAACCTCTTTATTCCTGCAGTGGTATGTTTTCCCTACATCAGGTACGCAAAGATAATGACTTCCTTGGAAAGGTAAAAGGGCACCCATGGCAGACCCAGAAAAAATAGAGCCTTTGGGGGATAAATGGGCTGCTTCTAGTAAACTTGTGGGTTGGTTGGAAGTTAAATTTCCCCTCCTCCCAAAGAGCCCTCCCCTAACTTCTAGTGCCTTTCCTCTGAAATTCGCCTCTATTTGCCTTGCATGTATTGTCTATATACATATCCCTCATTAAAATATAAGGTCCTTGAGGGCAGGAACACTTCTTTGCCCCTGCAAGTGGATCCTCAACATTTAGCCCAGTGTCTGACATGTAGAAAACACCTAATGAATGTAGGTTGAAACATGGCTCGAAAAAAAGAGATATGGAAAGACACCTCCACCCTTCTCCTCAGCAGAAGTGGCATTGGGAGGGGGACAACCAATGGAGGGACCGTGTACTTTCTCAGAATTCTTTTATGTTATGAGTTTGGCAGGATTTTGGGGCAGGGGAGCTCTTCTTCCTGACTTTCCTTTTTAGTCCTTAAAAATTTAGTTTTTATGTGAGATGACTGTCTGGGAAGGAAAAGATACAGAGAGATAGTCTGTTGATGTAAAAGACAAAAAACCCCAGCAATGTAAGTTTGCTTAAAAATAAAGGGTTTTTGATGAATTTAAAAGACTGTTTGACTTGTTGGAGTTCTTTGGCTTAATGTTGGTATAATGATGATGATGATGATCATGGGAGAATAGTGCTAGAAGGAATCTTAGAAATTATCTTGTCTGGTCCCTTCTGTTTATAGATAAGAAAATGGAGGACCAAGTATAATGGTCCAAAGTCCCACAAATAATACATCGCAGAGGTGAGATTTGAGCCTGAAACCTAGAACTCTAAACATACTGCTCTTTTTCATTGCACCACACAGAACTGGGTTCCCATTCTGACTCTGATACACATTAGTCATGTGACTCTGGGCAAGTCATTTAGCCTCTCAGTGTCCCAGGTGACAGAAAAGTTGCTCAGTAGAGGCATTTCCCTACTGGGAGTTCCGTACAGTGATAGTCCAGGACAAAAGAATTGTTTTAAAAAAGATGAAATTCTATCAAGGTGATGATATATTTGAGTAGGAAGTGGTTAATTTAAAATTACAAGCCTGAATACTCCATCCCATCCCTGTACTAAAGGCACAGAAACGTATACTTTCTAGGAATTGTTTCATACACTTTCAACTAGAGATGTGCTCAGCTTGATTGAATTGTCCTTCAATTTTCATCTGGATTAGTTAGAATGTGGCCTTAAAATGTGAAGCTCAAAGGTTTGATCCTCTGATGAGCAAGCCTTTCCTGATCTCCCCAAATATGAATGCCAATTATTTGGCATTTAACTTGAATAGATTGGTATCTATTTATACAAACTAAAAGCCCACCTCCTATAGGAAGCCTTCCTCAACCCCTCTTAATTCTAGTGCCTTCCCTGTTAATTATTTTCTATTTATCCCATCTGTAACTGGCTTTGAACACATTCATTTGCATGTTGTCTCCTCCAATAGATTGAAGCTCCATGAGAGCAGGGATTGTCTTTCACCTCTTTTTGTATCCCCAGTGCTTAGTACAGCACTTGGCACACAGTAGGTGCTTAATAAATTTTTATTGAATTGAATTCAAACATGTGGATGTTGTTTCTCCTAACAGAATGTAAACTCCATAATAGGACTATTTCATTCTTTGTCTTTGTATTCTCATTACATAGCACAGAAGCTGACCCATAGTAGGTGCTTGGTACTATTAAATAATAACTTACCCTTGGTAACTTCCCTGGTTCCTGCTCTCAGCTCCTTTTCAATGTTGTATTCTTCCGTTAGAATATAAGATCCTTGAGAAAAGAGACTATCTTTCTGCTTCTGCTTCTGCCAACCCCAGTGCCTGGAACATTACAAAATGTTTAATAAACCCTTGTTGATTCAATTAGTAAATGCTTAGTAGTTGGTAGTTGATTATTTCAAGGCTAACTGTTTACCAATATTCCTAAACTTGGCTACTTACTTTTGGGGATATGAGTTACACAGGAAATTGGGGGAGAGTTTGGGCTTGGGGCTGGGAAAGAGCCAGGCTTCAAACCCCTAGCTCTGGAACTTATTAGTTAAGTGACTCTGAGGAACACCCTTGACCTTATCCATCGCATTGTAAGTTGATTGAGTTCAAGTACTATTGTTTGCCTTTCTTTGTAGCTCCAACACTTAGCATAGTGCCTGGCACATAGTAAGTGCTTCACAAATGAGTGGAATTTGAACCCATGCTCTCTGACTCTAAATTCAGTTCAGTACAAAGGTGTTAGATGTGGACCATGAAGTAACAGGTTTTGCTTAACTTACTTGCCTCCGATTCCTTACTGATAAAATGGGGTCAATAATACACATAGATATGAGGAAAGGGCTTTGGCAACTTTTCCATCTCATAAAATGAGATTTATTCTTATTTCTACAAACCATTAATGCTGTGGGGAAAATGTCTGCAAGCCCGAGCCCTGTTAACAGAGAGTTCATAGAGACATCTTGATCCCAGGAGAAATCCAGCTGTGATAGGCAGCCTGCTCCAATCTTCACAGTTGGACCTGCTTGGAATATCACCATTTAAAATTCTGTCTCAACTCCCTTTCAGGTTGTTGAAGTTTTAATGACTGCTTTTGGAAGCTGCTTCTGTCCTAGAAATGTAGTCTGCCTGGTGGGCTTGTTGCTTGTGGTTCTGTGACTCATTCACAACTTCTCTTGGTGTACTTCAAGGGACCAGGACTAGGCGTAGCACAGAGCTACAGAGAGCGCCTTTTTTCTCTAGCCCTGCCTCAACCAGACAGACTTTTTCATGTACTTAATTCTGAGTTCATTACCAAGCCTTGTCAGTATTTCTTCTACCTGTCAGGAATTGTGTGTGTGTGTGTGTGTGTGTGTGTGTGTGTGCTTAAGATAACCTGGCCCTTTCTTTGCAGAAAGGAATACAACGAGTGTGCGATTTTGCATTTGCTCTCATGCAATCATAGGTTTTTGAGCTATAAGTATCTTAGAGACCATTCGGTCCAATCTCTTCATTTTTTGATGAAGAAACTGAAGCTCACAAGTTGAAATGACTTGTATAAGGTCATACAAGTGGAAGGACACAGTTGGAATTTGAAGCCAGGTCCTCTGATTCTAAGTTCAATTCAGTACAAAGGTGCCAGATGTGGACCATGAAGTAACAGGTTTTGCTTAACTTACTTTGATGTGTTCAAGGGACAGATTCACAGTATGAGTCATAGGTGGTGTTTACCCAGGAATGACCCAATCTACCGCACTTTGAACATTCTCTCTGCATACATCAGATGACAAGGCAGGAAAGTCTCAGAAGTGGGTTTCCTTTCGCCTCTATGTTCATCTCTTTCAATGCTCAGGACTCAATATATAGAAGACAATATAATTTTTTTTCATTTGGAAATTACTCACCTTCCACACCAGTAGAAGAGAGAATCATAGGACTTAGAATAAATAGGAAGAGACCACCAAAGTCACCTAGACTATCTACTACTTGGGAATATTGATATAGATATAATCTATATCTATTTACAGTCTATGTGTCTCTGTCCCTCTTAATCTCTCTCTTTCTTTTCTCTTCCTCTCCTTTCTCCTCCCTCACCTCCAAGCCAACTCTATCCTCCCCTGGCAATTAATTACCTCTTGGAACAAATAATGTAGTTGAGCAAAAAAACCAACCCATTGGCCATGTCTGGAAACATATACTGCATTCTCTACCCCTAGTCTCTCACCCCGCTGACAAGTTTGTCAGTCTTCTGAGGTCATGGTTGGTTACAACATTGATCAAGGTTCTGAAGAGGTCAATGAAATATTAATTTTTAAAGCGGTGACCAGATGCCTTTTCCCCCTTCTCAATTTCACACTAGTCTCCTAGGACTTCTTGCCCAAATACACCTAAAAGACATGAGCCAATGTCCCAACATCATTTTATCCATGTATGTCCTTCTCCCAGGTTCATGCTGTACATGTCAGCTGACAGGGTAGAAAGTCTATGATGTTTGTTTCCACATTTTCCTTTTCCCCAGGCCCAGGAATGAATGCATAAAAGGCAATATGAGGAATCATTTTTCTTTATTTGTAAATAACTCACCTTCCACACCATAGGAAGAGAGGACCATAGGACTTAGAATGGGAAAAGCTCCTTTACTTAATGACTGAAGAAACTGAGGCTCAGAGAGTAGAGAAAGCTTCATCAGGATCTTAGAAGTAGTAAATATCTAAAGCAGGAACACATACAAACCCCTCAGTCTGAATCCAGAATCAGAGATCAGTGTTTGGTGTAGGTGATTATAGAGATTATTGGACAGGACTCTCTGCCCCCAAATATCAACCACCTCTGTGACCTTGGGTAAGTCATTTTACTTTTCTGGGTCTCTTTTTATTTGTTTGTAAAATGATGGGTGGATAGATGACATCAAACTTCCCAGTTCCAAATTGTCCTCTTATGGCTTCTTTCCTTTATGTAGCAAAAGCTTTTGAGTCTTCAAGAATACAGCTACTTCAAGAAGTGATCATTCTTTGAATCCTTCTCATAAGCTACTTCTGACAAACTAATGCTTTTGGATTTACTAACACTTTACTAGGGATGTGCTGACAGATTAAACAAGACTCAGATAAAGAGGATATGAGAATAGATATCTGGGATGGGTTTGGGGTAGGGAGCTTTCCAGAAGGAAGAATAAAGGGCCAAAGGAAAACATTACCTACAAACCTACAGAGAAATCTATCTAAATCCCTTAAGCAAGGAGGATAGTGAAATGGAAAGCTTACTAGATTTAGAATCAGGGGCCTTGGGTTTGAATTTTCAGCTCAAATTTTACTGAGGGGATATGAGCAGATAACTTACTATCTTTTGGTCTCAGTTTCCTCATCTGTAAAGTGAGGGGATTGTACCAAATGTCCTCTGAGTTCTATTTCAGCTGTAAATCAATGATCCCATCCTCCCCATTTTCATGGTTGAAAAGCACTGGACTTGGGACCTATGTTTGAATGCTGCCTCTTGATGCCTAGCTCTAGACCTGTTTCCTTCTTTATATAATGAGAGTGTGGAGCTAGATGGTTCCTGAGGTTCCCCCCCGGCTCAAGGGCTATGATTTGATGATGCTATGAGTGACCATAGTCATTCCATCTTCTCTGAATTACAGTGCCTTCATTTTAAAATGGGGACAAAATAAAGAGGCAGCAGCTAGATGGTGCTGTAGTGGATAGAAAGCTGGGCTTACAATCAGGAAGACTTGAGTTCAAATTCAACCTCAGAAATTTCTTAGCTGTATGACCTTTGGCAAGTCATTTAACCCTGTTTGCCTCAGTGTCCTTATTTGTAAAATGAGCAGGAAAAAGCAGTGACAAACATCTCCAGTATCTTTGCCAAGAAAACTTCAAATGGGGTCCTGAAGACTTAGACATGACTGAGCAAGTAACAAAAGAAAAAAGAAACTGTTTCAGAGAGTATGTTGTAAGGATACAATGAGGCAATGTATATATAATGTTTCGTAAACCGCTATCAGAATTATTCACAGTAATTGACATCGACATCTTTTCTTCAGATTCCTATTGAGAGAGCTCATCCAGAGCTAGGTACAGGGTCTTGCACAAGCCTACTAGGCTTTAAATACATATCACCCATTTTTTCTAACTTTTTATTCCTCCCACCTATCTAAACCTTTCACAAGCTACCTGCCATGTCCAAAATATAGCATGGGAGAGTGGAAAGAACAGTTGTCTTATCACAGGATCTGTGACAATTCGAATCTCAATTCTTCTATTTGTTGGCTGTTTGACTCTAGGTCAACCATTTAAACTCTCAGGGTCTCAGTTGCCTTATTTGTATGATAAAAGTAATTGGTCTTGGTGGCCTCTAAAGTCCTTTCCATCTCTTACTCCGTACTTTAGGTTGGTTTTCGGAACTTTACATTTAAAAACAAAATATCCTAATAACTGCATTTCAATATAATTGGTTTCCTTTGTATTTTATTTTATGCATTTAAAAGAATTTTTCTGAAAAGAGGCCTGTAGGCTTCACCAAACTGCCAAAGGAGTCTATGACACAAAAAATTAAGAATCCTGATCTAAAGGCATACTAACTGAGAACAAGGACATCTCCTCAGGGAGATAGCTCTAAAGCCTTTGCCAGTTTTACAGTAGGCATGGCTCCCTAGTTCCCCTTTCTGGCTGAGGCTATCTACCCAGTTCTACCGATCAGATCCTTTGTCCTTTCATCTGACTACAATAGGAGGAGGCTTATGAAAATCAAAACTAAGAAATTAATCAAACTAACCACCATGACAAAGCACATTTGTAGACATGCCCCTGGCATCTGTGATAAAATACTGGCCCTGATTCCAATAGCTGCTCCTTGGCAGTGCCAGGCAGAAGATATTGGGCAAGGGGAAACACACACACACACACACACACACACACACACACACACACACACAAACTGCAGCCTTGGGGAGAGTTTCTGAGTATTTGGTTGTGGAGTTCTAGGCCCCTGCTGTGGACAGGGAAGCAACTAAGGAGATTTATCAGTCAACAATATTGGAGCCCCCTGAGGGCCCCAGGAGGGAGGGCTTGCCTGAAGAGAGGCAGCGATGTGTCATTTCAGGCCCTATGTGTTGGGTAGACCAGTTAGAAAACAGGTGTGGTCTTCTGGGAGCTTTTAGGGCCAGATTCAACTCTAATCATCGGTGTAATTGGGATTCATCCCCAGCCCTCACCAGAGACCGGCACTTTGGCCAGGCTCCCCCAGACATAAAGATGCAGCCCCAGGCAGGCATCGACAAGCCATTATGCTTGCAAAAACAACTAGTGTTTCTGGGCCTGATTTAAGATGTTGCACTGATGGGAGCAGGCGTGCAGCCTGCCCGCACTCCCCATGCAGTTTGACCAATGCGACAGCAGGTGGAGCAGTTTCTCCTGTTCCTGGGCAATGTTATGTAAATGAAAACTATTTCGCTTGTGAGACTAGAAATAAGAAGAGTCACTAAGATACAAACTATGGGCAATGGGCAAAATACATGGAAGACTGCAACTTAGGGAGGGGAGGTTGATTTTCTGTGATGCAGATGCAAGATAAAATACTTACTCTGAAAAGCCTCACCCCATCATCTCTTCACTGAAGGATGGGCAGGCTGCAGGGGCAGCCTCTGTGACCATCTGACAAGTGAGGCTCAGGATCTCAGGGTTGCAAGAAGCCTCAAGGATCATCAAGCCCAACTTCTATTTGGATGGTAAATGGCACATTTTCTGATGCACAGAAGGCACTTAATGCGGGCTTGCTTATTGATTTCAACAAGTAATCATAATGACTAGCATGTATATAGTACTTGGAAGATGTCAGAATGCTTTACCTTTGTTATGTTATTTGATCCTGCCAATCACCCTGGGAGATGGGTGCAATTCTTATCCCTGGTTTATGGATAAGGAAATTCAGGCAGAGAGGAGAGATACATAGATAGATAGATAGATAGATAGATAGATAGATAGATAGATAGAGACAGAGAGAGAGAGATAGAGAGAGAGAGACAGAAAGAGAGAGACAGAGAGACAGAGAGACAGAAAGAGAGAGACAGAGAGACAGAGAGAGAGAGAGAGAGACAGAAAGAGAGAGAGAGAAACAGAGACAGAGAAAGAGATAGAGAGATAGAGAGACAGACAGAGACAGAAAGATTAAGTGACTTGCCCAGGACTACACTGATATTAAGTGTTCAAGGCAGGATTTGAAAAAGAGTTTTCTTGACTGAAGTCAGTGCCCGGTCCACTATACCACCTAGTGGGTTTGTGGCTAGTCCTCCAACCTTCCCCTGAGGACTTTAAGTTGGAAATTCCTACTTTCAGAGGCAATCCATCCAACTCCTGGCCACCTCCAAGTGCTAGGAAGCTTTCCCCTATATTGAGCTCAAAGGAACCTCAACAACACCCTCCCATTGCTCCACATGTTTTGACCTTTTTTTGCATCCCAAGCACTTGGCACAAGGCCCTGGCATACAATAAATGCTTAATAAATGCTTGCTCACTTGACGGCCCTCTGGGCCAAGGAGAAAAGACAAGTGGCCTTTCACAAGACAGTCCCTTCAAAGCCTTGAAGGCTACCATGATGACCCTCTCTCCCTCCCTTTGCCTAGAATAACAACTGTTTCCTGAAAATGACCATATTTGGGGAGACACTTGAGACCTTTGCCGCTCTTTCCCTCCCCCACGCCCCACTCCAGCTCTTTCTAAAATGTGATACCCAGACCTGAAAACCGTTTTCCAGATATGGTCTGAGCAGGGAAGAGCAAAAACAGACTTTCAATTAACTTGCCCTGGAGCCTCTTTCTGTTAGTGCAGCCAAGGCCTGCAGTGGCTTTTTTGCTTTCCAGGTCCTGCTGTTGATTCATCTCGAGCTTCCAGTCCATCCAAAACTTTACTTGTTTTTCCTTCCATGAACTGCTGTCTTGCCATCCCTTCCTCTCCGTGTATTTTTGCAGATGATTTTTAAAACACATCAGTGTAGATTTATGTATTTCTCTACTAAATCTCACCACATTAGGGGCAGCCCATCCTTCTAGGCTTTGGGGATGCTTTGGGAGCCTGCTACTGCCCTCCAGTATGGTAGCTATCACTGGGTAAGCTGCCCAGGACAATGACTGACCCTTAGTGTTCTACACACATTATCTCAGCTGAGCCTCACAATACCCTTGCAGGCAGCTACTGGAGGTATAGTTACCCCCACTTTTACAGATGATCAAACTGAAAAGCAAAGAGGTGAGGTGTTAAGCCACTCTGTATGTTGTCACATCTACTTTGTATGTTTTAAGTTACTGATTCTGGTAGCATCAGTAGTGAGATTTCAACTCAGTACTTCCTGATCCTAAACCCAGAGGATAGATGTAAAATCAGGAAGACTTGAGTTTAAATTCAGCCTCAAACACTTACTAGCTATGTGACTCTGGGCAAGTCACTTGTTTACCTCTGTTTTCTCATGTATAAAATGGGGATAATAATATCATCCCCCTCCCAGATTTGTAATGAGGACCAAATAAAGCAATATTTGTAACGTGTTTAGCCCCATGCCTGCCTCATTGTAGGTACTATATTAACGCTGCCGCTGCTGCTGGTGCCACTACCACTACTACCACTGCTACTACTATTACCACTACTACTATGACCACCATCAGCACTACTACTACTACTACTACTACTACTACTGCCACCACTATTACTACTACCGGTACTACCACCACCATCATGACTACCACACTACTGCTACTGCCACCACTAATAGCACCACTACTGTTACACTAATACCATTATTACTACTGCTGCTGCTACTACTACCACTACCACCACCACCACCATAACTACTGCTACCACCACCACCACTAGTGCTACTACTGTACCTCTCTATGTCTCAGTTTCTTTATCGGTAAATTAGGAATAATGATAGCAATCTCCACTGGAGAGTTGTGAAAATGAAATGAGATAAAAGGTATAAAGTGCTTTGCAAACTATGATGTAATAGATACATGTCAGCTCTCAGTATCATCCTCGTCACCGCTAAGTGAAGCCACCAAATTTGCCTTTATCCAGATCATGGATAAAACTATTGAAGCAAAGGACATATTCCTGTGGTACTCCATTAGAAGCTTCCTTCTTAACTTGGAGATCTTGGACTTATTTTTTTTAAATAATCATTGTATTTCAATATAGTTTCTGTTGTAAACCTATATATTTTAGTTCATATGTTTAAAATGTTCATCTTTGCAGGAGTCTATTGTCTTCAGAAGACTGCCCAAGGGTTCCATGCTACGACAAAGGTGAAGAACTCTGATCTAGGTTAACATAGACTATTGATTAGCACTTTTTTGTGTTAATGCACAGAGACATAGTAAATCCAGCCTTTTTGGCTCTGCCCTAACAAAGGGATAAGGACTGGATCTCTGATCCTAGGAATAGGAACTCCCTCTACAAATGGTACCAGTATCTTTTTCTGCTACTTACAGTCTTGGAGAGTTGCCTTGGGCATAGAGAGATGAAGTAGGTTTTCCAGTGCTTTACAGCTAGTGGAGGACAAAGGACAGACTTAGAGACTTGGACCAAGATCTTTTTTACTGAGGACAGCTTTCTACTTATTGCACTACACTGCTCTCATAAGACATCATTTTATTGCTACTCTACTAATGAATCTATTCATATACCTTTTCCATAATGTTCCCCTCCTTATGACCCCATCTTCTCCCCATTTGTACCTAGGTTCTAATGGGACTGTCTGAAAATAGCTGTCGACTCTAGCATTGCTTTAATTTTATAGTTTCAATGTGAGGGCATAGACTTTTTGTGAAGAATCAAAACCATGTCAATTTGCCCTTTGATAAGAAACACAATGGAACATTCAGAACTTTCCTTAGACTGGCACAAAATAGAACTGGATGTGTCCTCTCATACTTATTTAAAAAACAAAAAAGCAAGTCGCATATCAAAGGAACCTGTTACAGACACCAACTACCCACCACATAACACAAAAATAATCATCTTAATTACTCCCATGAACTTGCTTGTAGTTCATCTGGGGGAGTCACAGATAGTTCCTCTATAGTATTGGAGAACAGTCAGTAATTTTCCTTGTTTTGGTTTTTATGGGCTAGTGTGAATCTGACTTTCCCTGAAATACCTTACCACAGCAGGACCCTCATTTGGAGTTATCTCTCCTTGTGAACGTGCTGTGACTTTACTTTGACTTTTAACTTTCAGTGCCCTTTGACCAGAAATGCTGCCTCACTCATTAGTCTTTCTTTATATCTGAGGGATTCTCCAGGATGATCTTCTGCATTCGAAAACTATTTGGAGACTTAAATCCCTAGCAGAGCATTACAAATAGTTTGCACCACTAAAAAGCTTGCATCACTGAGTTATCTTACATCCCAGCTGAGCGCTTCTCTTTTGGGCAAACTACTGTCATGCCAATAGAGTTCTGGTGTATGTTCTATATTTCACCAACTTGCTCATTTTTGATACTGACTGGAAATGTGTTGATGAAAGAGAAGTTGCAAACTTGCCCCATATTTTACTTACGATGCTCCTATCTCCTCATTTTTCTTACTTTATTCACTTTGTCTTCAATCAGTCTTGCCAGGATTAAATGTAAAATTCTGCATGGATCTAAAAAGTCAACTATGAATACAGAATGAGAAAAGGGTGATCAGATTATGATTTGTGTGGAAAAGTGGAGTTTTAGAAAATGGCAAAGAAATAATTGATTGGTTAGCATGGCTTCCAAAGTATGTGATCTTACAGTACATTAAGACAGGCATTGTTTCTAGAATGAGGGAGGTGATGGTCCTACCAGACTTTGCCCAAGTCATATTATATGTGGAGTATTGTATTGAGATCTGAGCACCACATTTTAAGGATGATAAAATACTGTGCTATTTATAAAAGAGAGTGGTCATGATGGTGAAAGGACGGGAAATTATGCTAATAACCAGAGGGTTTTTAGTAAAGAGAATAGAAGTCTTGGGAGAGGCATGCTCATAGTTGTTTTTAAGGCTTTGTTGGGTTTTTACATAGAAGAATTAAACTTATTTTGACAGGTCAAATAGCAGAATTAGGAGCAGTGGTTCAAAGCTATAGAGATTCTGACAATGAAAAGCTTCTTCAGGAATTGGCATTCAAAAGAATAATGTGCTCTCTATAGAGATAAGGCATTCTTCATAACTTACTGTCTCTAAATGGAAGCTGGATGACCAATTATCAAGCATATTCTAAAGGACTTTCCTGTCCAGATATGAATTAGACTGAAGCACACTAGAGGTCACTTCAGTGCTAAGTGACTGTGATTCCATTCTCTGTTCTGAACTGAAGAGGCTGCATGTCATTTAAGGAGTTATTCTCTGATTTAATCTGCTGTCACTATTTGAATTTTAGAGTAGCATCTTTAGAGTGTGGGAGGATTTTTTTTCACTGTTCTTGCTTCTTATTTTTTATTTTATTGAGAACTTTCTTCGAGAAAACTAGAATTGTCTTTTCAAATTTCAATGAATCACAGAGAATACTTTTGAGACCTCAGCTGTCATCTAGTTCCATCTGCAAATTAACAAAAAATGCACTGAAATATCCCTGATAGGTAATTGTCCACCATTCCTTAAAGATTTCTGGTAAGGGTGAAGCCAGTAGGTTCTTAGCCAGCCCAGACCACTTCTGGAGAGCACAAAGCATTAGGAATTTTATTTTTCTTATGTCCAATGTATATTATATTCTTTGCACCTTCTACCCACTATTCCTGGTTCTGCTCTCTGAGGCCTCATAGAATAAATCTCATCACTTTTTCATGTGACAGACCTTCAAATAAAGATACCTATCATCCCCTCCTCCACCATTCCAGTCTTTTCTTAATGAATAGAGCTTTAATTATAAATTTGCAAACATAAAACCCTTCCTCTTTGCAAGGAGGATTGTGCTTTTCTATCCCTGGTCTTCCAAGGAACTACTCAATATTCTTGCTCCTTACCTTCTCCATTCATGGAGGGCATGTCCTTGCTACATTCATTTCTTCATACCTCAGATAAATAATCTCCCTGTCATGTCTCTGCTTGTAGGAAAACCACCATGGTCTGAATGGCCTTCTTCTGAATAGTGAACTATCATTTGTGGTTTCCACAGTAAGTCCTGAAGCTGAGAGAGACACATAAATATATTGAGAAGTTCACATATATTGGAGATCGTGAAGAAAAGAAATATCCTGTTTCTTACTTATTTGCTTTTCTGAAGGTGTGGTGAAAATAGAGCTACAGTTGAGTTTCTGTCAGTCTCTGTCCAAGGTTCTGGAGAATGAACTTAATCAGCTTCACAAAACAGAAACAGTGCTTGAAGATGAACGCAAGTGGTGAGGAAGTTGTTGGTGAATAATTTTGATGAAAAAAGGGGGTAATGCAAGAGAATCATTTGCCCATGAGCTCAGTTAAAAGGCAGCAGGATAGATTAGCAGCTTTCTGCAGGAAAGATATATATTTCCCACCCTGCGTTATTCCACTACAAGCCATACATATATCAGATCCAGCTACTGTAAAGAAATGTTAATGACAATGAATTTGGCAGCAGGAGATACAGCATTTCAACTCAAATCATCTGCTACAGCTCTCAAGGCAGGGTTTGGAAGTCCAAATCAAAGAAAAGGGACAAGGTAGGAATTGGGCTCAGTGTATTTCCCAGTGCCCCACTCTTTCATATTTTTTGTTGTTGTTGTGCATTTGTTTTCAGTTCCCATTTGTGGTTTTCTTGGCAAAGATACTGATATGGTTTGCCATTTCCTTCTCCATCTCATTTTCCATTTATGGGGAAACTGAGGCAAATAGGGCTAAGTGACTTGTCTAGGGTCACAACTAGTAAGTATCTGGGGTCTGATTTGAACTCAGGAAACTGAATCTTCTTGACTCCAGGCCCGACACTCTATCAACTACACAACCTAGTTGCCATTTCATGTTTACTTGGCATTATTTCTAAAAACTAGAATCCATAAGGGAAGAATTCAGTTCTCACTACTGATCTGCTTGAACCAGGATCATCAGAGCTCATGGGTAACAAGTCAGAACTCAATGACTTGCAATAGGAAGGAACTAGCATATACATATCACCAAACTTTATTGTCGACTATTCTTCAGGTATAGCATAATCTCTGTAAAGGAGAAGAAAAGGGACTGAATTTGTGGGTATGACCTGGGTTTATTTTGACCTTGTTTGATATTAACTGTATGACAATTTTCTCCACCTTTTTCTGGGTCTCCACTTATTCATTTCTAAAATGATGGAGCTGGAGCTGCAGCTAGATTATTAGTCTCTCAGTCTTACGATAAAATGAGAAACTTGACATGAAGTATTTTGCAAACCTTAAATAAACATGGACTATTATTATAACTATCATCTTGAAATGTTCCTACAGAAGGTCCTTGAGAACAATTTACAACTCTCTTGGAGGTGATATGGATTCAGTCTTGCCTGGAGGAAACAATCAAGTTAAGAGAATTTCTATAACTCTCTTCAGTTCTCTCAGTCTATAGTTATATGGAAAAAACTAGTCTTTTCACACATTCAGTCTGTGTTTGTGAACATTAGTTACAGTGTTAGGAGCATTCAATTCAATCCAGCAAACAGTTATTGAGAACCTACTAAGTGGAAGACAGTATAGGTATAAAAAATCAATTAAGACAAAAATCCCTGATCCAAAGGAGCTCATATTTTCCTTAAGGAGAATCCAATATGGTGACATCAAGTCTACATGATATATGATAATATGATAATTTAAGGAAGGAAAAACTAACAATTGAGAGGAAGAGGACAAGATTCCCATAGGAAGTCGCCAGTGAGCTGAGCCTAGAAAGAAATAGGGTTTTCTAAAAGGAAGAGGTGGGAAGGATAGGGTAAATGCACACAAAGGGAGAGAAATGAATTTCAGTTAGTTGTACAGCAATTAAGTCATGTTGTGAAGGTCATAGGGTGTATGACTAGATGTGGTATCAAAGGTAGGCAGCAGCCATACGGTGAAGGGCTTTAGATACCAAATTAAAAAGTTGGTATTTTCCCCAATGGGAATAGGGAGATTGTTGGAGGTCGTAAGCATGGTCAGTCTTGTGCCTTTAGACTTGCACATCATATGTGTATAATGAGAGCATTCATTTAATCTTAATGGATCATATTTACCCATTTTTCATAACCAAGGTTACGGATAATCTATTTCATGCCATACAGGTGTGGATTTAATTGATACAAATGCAGAAACACCAAATTCTCCATCATTAACTCTATCTGTGAAGATACAAATACTCAGTCTGACAAACTCAGTTATTCCATGGAGAACAGCAGTGGATAGTTCTAAATTTTGTTGTTGTTCAGTTGCTTATGTCTAACCCTTCCTGACCTCATTTGGCGTTTTCTTGGTAAAGATGCAAGAGTGGTTTGCCGTTTCCTTGTCCAGTGGATCCATTTGGTCAGACAGTCAGAGGTTAAGTAACTTGCCCAGGGTCACACAGCTAGGAAGTGTCTGAGGCTGGATTTGAACACAGGTCTACCTGACTCCAGACCCAGTGCTCTATGTACTGAGCCGTCAACTGTCCCAACTAATATTCTCCAAACCACTTACACTTTATATAAGGTCTCTCCTCCTAATAATTTTGGCTCAGACTGATCTTAAAATGAGTGTGCATTCCCTAAGCTCATAAAGCTGATGGGAAGGTAAGTGGCCTCAAAGTATTCTCAATGGCCAGGGCAAGTCAACATGGGAGTAAATATCCATAATAGAAAATCCCTCACCTGGATCATCGGAATGCAAACCCTTTGAGTTTGTCTGTATTCTTGCTCAATTGTCATTAAGTGAGAAATGTGCTGCTTTTCCACAGGGAGGTGGCAGAACACGTGCATTTCTAATCCGTGATGGAAAACACAGGTGAAATTTCTCTCCCAGCAGACACCCATATATTCTTCTTCCTGCATGATCTACACTTGTCTTAATTTCCTCTCAATTACATGCAGGCATTAACTAATACTGACTAACTGCAGCCCAGAATAATCATTGCTATCTGCTCCCTTTGTAAATATAACTCCCGAGCTGAGCAGGAAGAATAATGGTATATTTGCAGAAGGCAGCTAATTAAACGGAGCTTCAATGGCTTTCAGTTTGCCAGAAGGAGCCATTTTCACAGCAAAAAATTGTGCAGAAGCCGGCATGCTTACCAGGAACAACTCGATAGAACATAATTCAGGGTTCCCAAGACAAAAATTCAGTTCAAGACAAATTTACACTGGCAATAAAAAGCTCATTAAGGAAGATATGAAGATCTTTCTACTATAGTCCGATAGTTAAAAGAGGTTATCATTTTTTTCTCCAGTTTATTTAAGGCACAGTGTATATATCATTGTTTCATAATGGTGGTAATTGCAAGTGTCTTTCATCCACTCATGGCTGAAATGCTTTCTTTTTACTTCTCTATCTTATTTTTTACCCAGTCAGTGAAAGAAGCACCGTGATTTCACATGTTTTCTTTTTATTATAAGATGGGACTATTGTCTGAGTTGTTTAGGCCTTATGGCAACATTGCAAAAGCTACCCACTCTCCTCAGCCAAATATATATTTTTTAATCTGCTATTCATTTAGTTAGGAAATTGGGTTACGAGTACAACTAAACTTTCAATGCTGAAACGCTCTCCTATATTGTGTTATGTGAATTATTGATCTGAGATTACTAGCTACAATTCGATGAATGGTAGGAGCCTTTTGACAAATGAAGATCTAAAAATGCCACTCCCCTAAGTGGTCCCTGTCACTTAGTCTTATGCATTTTGCAAACAGTGCAAGATGGAATGGTGAGCTCAGGGGAGAAAGGAGCTATTTTAGAGGTGTTTTCCTTGACTTGATTTCAAAAGTGAGAAAAATACTAGGGAAAGTCAAAGGGAAGAGTCAGAGAGGTAAAGAGGGAGAGAGAGAAGGAGGAGAGAAGTAAGAAAGAAAAGACAAGAAAGTAATTTTTGAGCCAGATTGCTACGTGGAGACCAGCATGATTTATGAAATCCTCTGTAGCACATGCGTTCACTGAGTTTCTAGAGGCTGGACTGATTTTTCTTACTGCCTGCGTATAATACCAGAATTTGTTTCTATCTACTAGAAGTAGTGATTTGGCAGGCATAGGCACTTTTTCCATGTTTAATTAATTCCTCTAATTTTGTGGTAAATGAGAATAATGGGGCTTAATTTTGCTATTTATGTAAAATTGATTGGTAATTATGGAGAGCACAGGAGATTTGGCTTTACAAATGAAAATTAAGTGACCTCTCCATCAGGATGCCTTGGCATACCTCATTCATCCATTGTGAAAAAGCATAAATGGCAGAAAGGCAGATGTTGTAGAGATGAATACAGGTTTTGTGATGTCTATAGAAGTCAAAATATGGAAATGCAAGGCTCCTTTTGAAAAGCTGAAATGAGACCACACCAGATTCAGTGAGATAACACAGTGTAGGAAAGAGAGGGCCTTGTTTTAGGGTTCATCATGTGACTTTGGCACCTCAATTCCCAGTATATTTTGGCTCTTGTGCCCTATTTAAGGAAGAAGTATATCACCAGAGCCATCTTATAATGAAAGGAATATGTCACAGTGAGTGACTTCAAGAAATACAAAGTTTGAGGAACGTACTGCTTGTTCTCATTATAATCATTGGTGACTCATCCAAATCAGTATTATATGCAATTCTCATTGAATGTCATTTACCTTATTTTCGCAAACCCAGAGATTCTCATGGTAGGAAGGACCCTTAGAGGTCAACCAGTCCAACCCCCTGCCCAATGTATCAATGCCTGGGTCCTCTCCATGTTCCCCTATTCTAGTATTTCTGTCATTGAAAATTCATCTGAATAATATCTTTTTTCTAGACTATTTATTGAACTTTGTGTGGAAATGTCTGACCGCGCCATGAAACTCAAGCTAACAAACATTTTAAAGTGCCTTTTATATGTGAGACATCGGTTACTTATAGTCATGGCCAAAGTCCTGATGTGCCAGCCAGAAGATGGTGGTTCAAATATTGACTTATTAATGTTGTAATTAGTTAGTATAACTTTCCAAGGATATTAAAACATTTGTCACTTTGTCAATTTTAATGTTTTTGTTTTTATTTTTCATGGATAGTAGGGTAGCATCTAGTTATTTCCAGGGGGAGTCTCAATTTTTTTAAAGTTTTGTTGATAAATTTTCTTTTTATAGCAGAGTTATTTCTCAACATAATCCACTGTTAAACCTTCCATCATGAGAAAGAAAAAAAACTACTAAAGAAAACTGACTAATGCAATAACCACGTCCAATAATGTTTTCAAAATTCTGGTCCTATAGTATCCCTCTTTTTGCTAAGAGAAGGGACACATGTTTCATCACCTGTCTTTCAGGGCCAAAATGGATAATTGCAGTGAATCTGAATTCAGCTATTTATGCTTCAAGTCCTTTGCAAACTTTAAAATACTCTACAAATTATGCTAATTATTATTAATAAATGTTGTTTTCCCTCATATGGTTGTAGTCATTGTGTATAATCTCCTGGTTTTGGGTCATTCTTCATCAGTTGATACAATTCTGCAAATTCACCATTCTCATGGTACAATAGTATTTCAAATCAGCTATATTAATAATCACCTACTTTGCTTTTAGTTCTTGGTTGGTATAAAAGTACTGCTAGGAATATCTAGTTTATAAAAGACCTTCTATTTTATCATTAACTTCCTTGGGACACATGCCTAGCAGTTTGACCACTGAATCAAAAAACTAGGGACGTATTTTGTGTTAGTTCCTTAAGGGTAGGGAAAATTTCATTTATGTCTTTGCATACCCAGAGCTGAGCACAATTTCTGGCACATAATAAATGCTTAATAAATGATCGTTGGTTAATTACTTCGTTAATAATTCCAAATTGTTTCTCAGAATGATTAGGCCAATTTATAGCTTCAATAACAATGGTATTAGTCTATCTGTCTCTCCACAGCTCTGCCAATATTGAGTAGTTCCGTCTTTGCCAAACATCTTAAGTTTTCAAAAAATAGTAGTTTTGCTCTATGGAATATAAACGTCTTTGTTTTGTAGATGAGGAAACTGTGTCTCAGAGAGATCAGGATACTTTCCCAAGTTAATTGCATACCATTAGGGCTATTTAATCTGAATTATTCCAAATAATTAGGAAATAAATATATGCTAAACAAAAGTACATCTGGCTTTCTTTAGGGGAGATGAATATCCTTCAGACTTCTAGGGCTTGAGCATTGTAGGAGATACAGTGAGACTTATGTCTCTTAGTCCAGAAGTAGGGCTTGGAGTTAAATCTTTCACTCTTTACAGAAAAGCTTTGCAGGTAGAAGAAGTGAGCTCCCATCTACTACTACTTGCTGAAATGGGTCTGCATTAATTAACCCTTCAAAACTATTAAAAAATGGCAATATCTTAATTAGTTGGTGGCTATCACTACTTTTTCCCTCATAACTTGACAGGTTATAATGCTTTCATTCAAGGAAACTCAGGGACAATGGATCTCCAGATGTATCTTTTAATGCTTATTACTTTGAACAAGCAAGCTGCTTTTTACTCCCTAATGTTATTCATGTACTTATCTAATTTAGCACTTTAGTAGCATAGGCAGGAACAGCTGGTGGCATTTTTCCTTTCTCATAGTTAATTTTATTTCTCAATAAAGTAATTTGCCCTATCTGAGCTTTGCAATGGAGGAATAAAGATCAGGGTCACATGCAGGTTTGCATTCAATAAAGCATCTGTTCCCAACTGGGAACTGGGAAACAGTGGTAAGTGCCCTGAAAAATATCTATCAGGAGGATGGTCCTGCCCAGCTTCATTTGGAAACTCTTTGGCCCCAGTTCATTTAGAATGAGATTGCAAGTGAGCAGCCCAGGCATCCTAACTACTTTATGGTATTCCACGCACTGCTGTAAAACAAGAAATAACTTGAGACAGCTAGGAGGCCTAAGGCATCAATTGCAAATATCACAATGTAATAAAAAATATATTTCCTTAATTCTGTATTGATCCTGCACCTCTAATCTCCTAATTTGGATTTGATAATATAGAAACTCAGTGAGGAGAACTGCCTTCACACAATTTTGATTAGGAGTATTTACTTGGGCCCCAACTTGGACTCAAGTTTTTGGAAATTAGCCAATAATTTTGTCTTATTGGAGGTAAAATTAACATACTTACTTCTCATACTGATTCAGAGATTTAGGGAAGGAAAGGACAGTTGTTCTCATCCAATTTCTTTATTTTACAGATGAAGAAACTGAGTTCCAAAGAGGTCAGGCCACCTTCCTAAACTACCTACGTAGAAAATTGTGCTGGAATATATATGGAGCTGAAAACAAACTAGTCATACTGAGGAAAGGCAGTTTCAAGTTTCTACATTAGCCCAGGAGAAAACTACATCATAACACACCTCCATGAGGATTCTACAAAGGTTAAAAAGCCTTCCAATAATCAAGGGCTGATAACCCTTTTGCCATATGTGGTCTCTAAGACCTAGCCCATTTTCCCTCATACTCTCTGTGCACTTATTTAAGAGTGTGTCCCAGAGAGCAGAACCAAGGAGAACATCATACAAAGCAACAGCAACATTTGATAGACTTAACTCTTCTCAGCAATGCAATGATCTAGTCAATTCCAAAAGACTCAGGATGGAAAATGCTATCCGTATCCAGAGAAAGAACTGTGGAGTCTGAGTGCAGATTGGAGCAAAGTATTTTCTCTTTTCTTCTCATGGTTTTTCCATTTTGTTCTGATTCTTCTTTCACAACATGACTAATGTGGAAATATGCTTAAAAAAATAAAAGTGAGTCCTAGACTCCTAACGAGTTATTTTATATGAACCATTCTTACTATATAACCTTAGTAAATACTTATTTTTAAAAGCTAATTAGCTCTAGCTGGCTAATTGTTATCAAATGATAATCAATAGGTTAACACATTAGTAGGACCTTTAGAGTAACTGTACTAGAAAATCACACCCAACCCTTCAGGCATTACCCTGGAATACTGAGGAGATGTGTAGACAGCCACCCTCTTAGGATTTAACTTGTCAGAGACAGTCAGTGTTGGGAGGAAAAAAAACCCTAGACCCTTCAGCACAAATAAATGAATGTTAGTTTTATGGAGACTGTTGAGGATTGCACCTTTTCAGTCAATTGAACTAAATCTCTTTTGACGATCTGACCCCATGGTTTACCAGCTATGTGGCACTGGATAAGGGAGTTAAGCTCAACCTCAGTCCACATTTCTTCACCTTTAAAATAATGGGGTTACCAGTCTTCAAGTAAGATGGAAAAGGGGAGGAAATAAGCATTTATTAAGGTCTACTATATACCAGGAACTATGCTTGGCTCTTTACAAATATTATGTCATTTGAGCTTCACCACAACCCTGGGAGGTAGGTGCTATCATTACCCACATTTTACAGCGGAGACAAAAGAAGCAACAGAGATTAGATGGTTTCCCCAGGGTCATACAACTAGGAAGTTCCTGAAACTGCATTTGAATTAGGTCTTCCTTGACCCCGGGCCCACTGCTTGGGCCAAGTAAAGAAAATCCCCCAACATTTGAATAATACTATGCAATAAAAGAATGCAAAGAGAAATGGAAGGAAAATATAGTGCAATAGCATGCAAGGGCTACAGAGTCTAAACTGGATTGGTCATGAGGTGTTTCAATATGGTGAATAAGCTCATCAGAAGAAATTAAGGAATCTCTCATATCAATAATGACAGAATGGAAGAAAAACAAAAATGTTACAGAAAATTAATAGCTTGGAAAAATTGTGAAGAATTTCAATAAGACTAGCAATTTACAATAAATGTTTGTGAAATGGAATGAAATTGAATTAAATTTACTTCACTGACAAATAGAATTAGCCTAATCAGGGACAATGGCAGAAAGAGAAGACTATATAGAAAAAGAAAATCAGAAATGCAAACACCAGGAAAGAGAAATGAAAATGTTAGAAATGAAAGTGAAGGAAATAGATAATAAGCTCCAGAGGGATAAATTGAATTGTTGGGCTCCCCAAAGTGAAAATGATTTTATTTGAATTTCCCAGAGTTATTGAATCCAGGAAGAGAACTGGACTGACAGAATTCATAGGCTGTCAATATCCAAGTATTGCTATCAAATTCCTAAGTTACAGTGAAAGAGATGAAGGAGCAAGGAAAAATAGATCATGTTACCAAAACAAAAAAAAAATAAACAAAAAATCAATGTGAATTATGCAGGCTTTCTATTTCAGGATAGAAAGGATGGGAAGACTGGCAATATTATGTAGCAGATATCAAGGGAAGTTTGAAATAGTCCTAAAATTAGCTTTCTCACACAATACAGCATAACATTCCAACTTAAAAGTTATTTTTCTTAATTCAATAAAAGAATTGCATGTATTTTTACAAAAGAAGTCAAGCCTACCTAAGACCTTTGATATGCTAAGAAGTTAGAGCACAGAGACTAAAAAGAATCATGAATGCATGTGTTGCCTCAAAGTATCTTCAATTAACTCTAAGAAGAAAAAAGTTATTTCTTTGATATCCCTTTTTACAAGTGTCACAGGAAGGAAGCAATAATTATAACTTGATTAACTCCAGAAATTTGGAGTAGGGGAACAGAAAAATGACAAACTTAAGGTGGGTGGAGGGTAGCAGGAGAAAGGTGGGGGGTAGGATTATTTTAAATGTGGGTAATTTACATGAAGAACAAATAAACAATTTAGGATTTGAGAGAGAAGTATACTAAATAGGACAGTCTTGAAATGAGAGCCCTATTCTGCACTGTGGGAAGGATGAGGATAGAAAAAAAAATTATTAAAGTATGAGTAAAGATAGATATCTGGGATTTAGTCCATTATTGGAATGGGGAAATGTGTGTCTGTTCAAAGATTAAGACTGGATTGATGCTAGTGAAATATGTTAAACTGTGCTCTAATTTGATCAAAAATAGTATTACAATGATGGAATAATTGGTGGAAAATTAATAATTGCAATTTTGATCATAAATGAATTGAATTCTCTTATAAATAGGAATAATTTCACAGAGTGAAGGTAGAAATACAATCAGAATCCTACAACATGATTACAAGAGACATATCTAAAACCAAAGGGCACATAAACATTTAGAGTGAAACAATGTTTTAACTTGATCTTACAAAATCAAGAATTGTAGCCTTTTAAGTTAAAATTCAGTTTAAATTAGGAAGCATTATAAGCATCTAAGATAACTCCAAAAGGCTTATGATGGAAAATGCTGTCCACATCCAGAAAACGAACTATGGAGCCTGTATGTAGATCGAAGCATACTATTTGCTCTCTCTCTCTTTTTTCATTTCTTTTTCTTGTGATTCAACTCATTGGTTCTAATTCTTCTTTACAACATGACTAATGTGAAAATATGTTTAATATGGAAGTATATTTAGAGCTGATGTCAGTTGCCCACTGTCTTGCAGTGAGGGGAGTGGAGAAAGGGGGAGAAAATTTAGAACTCAAAATCTTATGGAAGCGAATGCTGAAAACTAAAATAAATTACAAAATAAATTAGGCAGCATTAAATGGTATAATCAGGAACACTATGCTTTGCTTAAAGACTCTATAGACAAGAAGATATCAGTAATATTAAATATACATATAATGCATGGCATTTCAAATAGATTATCAGAGGAAAAGCCAACTGAAATGTGAAAAAAGACTGAGATACAAAAATAGGATACTTAAAGGTGCCCTTAACAGAACATTGCAAATAAAACAGAAAGATAATAAAGGTTATCAAATGATATTTGATAATTTATACAGAGAAAATTATATAAAGTATTAAAGAAAGTATGTTTTATTCCTATAGACATGGCATTTAAAAATTATTGCACGTACAATACTTTTAAAAATGTGAAAAGGTAGAAATCTCAAATACTTCATTGATAGACCATAAAACAATGTAAATGTAAAGAGATATTTGATTTTTAAAGTTCTGACCTAAATATCAACCAAAAAGTTCTTTGCTTACTAATCCTTGGGCCAAAGGCCAAATTATAGAAATAATATATATATATATATATACATATGCATGTATATATATACATAATAATGAAAATAAAATGTAAATATATGATTAAAGTCTTCTCAGAGACATTTATGTCCTTGAGCACTTATATTAACAAAGATTAAAAAGAGAAGGTGGATGAGTTGAACATTTATTTTAAAAATAGAAAAACAGCAAATTAACATTTAAAAAATCACCGAACAATTCACTGTATAGTTGAAATGTTTCATAGTACAATTGAATTATTATGTAAAATGAAGACTTTTTGAAAGAGGAAAAGAAAATTATCTATATCAAAATTAAGGAGGGAAAATATTGGAAAACAAAAATGCTCAGATGCTAAAATTCACATGTATATTAGCAAAATTATAATTTAACTGAAATCAGTCAATATAAAATATAAAATAATACAAAGTTCAAAAAGAAATCGATAACAAAAATAAATTAACTTCATAAAAGCAAATTGAGCAGTAATTTATGACCTTTCATTTCTAAAATACAAATAGTGCCAAATGAATGTACAAACAAAATTCGCCAAACTTTTAAAGAAAAATAATCCTTAAGCTATATAAATATTCTTTCAAAAAATAAAGAAAAATGGCTTCATACCAAAAGTTTCTATAAAAGAAATATGATATAGATGTCAAGCAGTGCCTCCAGATGACAAAAAGTCCTTCCAGCCTTGACCACAACAACCAAGAAAAGGAGCATGCTTTGTGGAGAAGGGGCCTGCCAACATTGCCAACACTGCCAATAACTACCAACCAACCAAGACAGGGAACAGAAAGGGAATTCATCCTGACCACCCATTCTGCTACTAGAGGGGCTCTTAATAATCATTGTTCTGGGGAGTAAATCTCATGGAGACATCCTGCCAACTTCCCCTACAAATGCTGTAACATCTGCCTCTTCAGCAGCCACAGCTACTGAAAACCCAGAAGGTAAAGTTCTCATCACCAAAGTCCTTGCCACTGTCAAATGGTTAAACTTTAGAAATAGATATGGTTTTATTAACAAAAACATTCCATTTGACTTGTAGCTGAAACCTCCTATAAGGTGATGTCTCCCTCAATCAGTCTTTAAGCTCCTTGAAAAGAGAGACTGTCTTGATTTGGTCTGTATGTCCCTAGGGCTTTGCATATAAGTGCTTAATAAACTATTTTTTTCAGTCATTGATTTGATACTATACAAAAAAGAGAAAGATAAGTGGAAAAAAAATGAATCATAGACCAGTATCGTGCATAAGCACTAAAGAACAAATGCCAAAAAAGGAGTGGAACACACAACACAGAAATAAACCAAATGAGTATTTATTATGACTGTTAGATTTATAAGTATATGTCTGACTTAGTTTAATAAATCATGTGAATTATGAAAAAAACCTCATGAATATGCACATATAAAAAGACCAATAAAATACAACAATTAAATATGTTTAATTTTTTTTAAAAAGCAAAGGAGTTCTAGGAGTTTCATTAACACGATAGAAATAATCATGATTGGCTACTAGGTCTTTGTAATGAAGAAACTTTAGAACTAACTTCACTAAGAAAAGAGTTAAAACAAAATTCTTGTTACCACTCTATATGCCTCTGGAGATGATAGATACAGCAATAAAAATGAAAAAGGAATAAGCTGTAGTAAGAAAAAGGCTAAGACATTAGTGATTGTATAGAATGATATGATGGCTTACTTGGAAAATAGAAGGAAATCAACAAAAATTTGGCATAAATTAATTCAACAAAATAATGAAATCTACAGCAAATGGCCTAAATTTCACCAACATTTCAAAACATTCATAAGAGCATTCTATGATCAGCAAAGAAGTTGGAACAAAGTGGACACCATCAACGGGGGAATGACAGAAAAACTCTGATTTATGCATGGAATGAAATATTGCTTTGCAGTAAGAAATGATGAGCATGAGTAATTCAGTGAAATGTGAAAGGATTTGTAAGAACTGATGCAGAAAAAATAAGGAAAAGCCACACAATAATGTACACAATGACTATAACAGGCACACAAAAAGATCATTAAACACAAGTTGAACATAAAAACTACTGAAAGTTGTTGAGAAAAGATAAAATATATCCGCCTTCTCTAAGGCAGAACAGTGAGAGGCTCTTTGGATGTTTTTTGGACAAGGTTTCTCTTTCAGATGTTTTGTTAAAAGGTAAAGTTCAATCTCAGGGAGGGGGAGAAATGATTACAGTGTAAAGAAAACAAACATTCAATCCAATTTAATCCAATTAATCCATTTTTTTTGGCAAGGCAATGGGGGTTAAGTGACTTGCCCAAGGTCACACAGCTACTAAGTGTCAAGTGTCTGAGGTTGGATTTGAACTCAGGTCCTCCTGACTCCAAGGCCAGTGCTCTATCCACTGTGCCACCTAGCTGCCCTCAATCAACATTTTTAAAGCACCTACAATATTATGTGCCACACACCATACTAAGTGCTGTGGATATAATTAATAAAAAGAAAGACCTTTCAAAAAGCTTATAATCTAATGAGGGGGAGAACAGAAAGAAAAGGAGGCAGGAAAGTGGTGGTGGTGGTGGTGGTGGTTGAAGGGGAATACCAGGTGGGCATCTTATTGCAAACAGAGCAGCAGATATAGAGCGGAGAGACCCCACAATTCCAGTTACTGCCCTCTATGAAGGAAAACATTGGTGGGCGTTTGGTACTCCAACTTCCAGTCCTCCAATCAGAAAGGAGAGGAGGATAAGGGAAGTGGTATCAATCAAGGCTTGAATTAGCATCATAGTGATGAGATTAGACATTAATGAAATATATGCAAGAATCATTAGCACCTCTATGCATAACTTACAAAAAGAGGAAAATAAACACAAAGAAATATTTAAAATAAGGATAAATGTGCATATATTCTTTGACAGGGTTAGATTAGCCCTGCATATGGAATTTACTCGTGATATTCTCATGGGAAAACTGAAGAGATGTGTTAGACTCTAGCACAAACATAAACATCCATTCAGAAGTTACAGGGTCAGACCCCAAAACAAGTGACTGATAGCTTTATCCAAAACATCCTGGCCCAGCAGATAGAGACCAATCCAAATACGAAAGTGGCTAATTTGTCCACCTGCTCAAAAGTCCACAGAACATTAAACATATAGGGTTAATAGTAGGATATTAGTGACTTTTCCTGGGACCTTTTCTACCTGAATCTATTGGAAAGGTGAGAAAAATAAGATTAATACCACCAACAACTGATGTTTATAAAGGACAAATTGCTTTCCTTATGTGATCTTATGTAAGTCTGACTACAATCCTGCACCATTTTTCAGATGAAGGTTGATAGTGGCTCAGTAATTTGCCCAGGGTCACACAACTATAGCTAATGAACGTCTGAGTCTGGATTTGAACTTGTGTCTTTCTGACCTTCCAGTCTGCTTGGACTAAGTGACCTCTAAAACAGCTCTAATATTCTAGGATTCTGGGAATTCAATGTCTAGTGATATTTTGTGGGGGTCAAGGAGAGTGTGGATGAGAGTAACTATAAACATTTAGACAGAGGACATGGCTGAGATTATGACATTAAAAAAAGGTTGAAACTTTAAATCACTGAAGGCCCTTTTCTTTAAACTCCTCTGACTATTTAATTTCTCAGTGTCCATACCACAGCTACCAATTTATTTATGACTAACAATTTATTTATGTCTTTGAAGGAGACTCTGACAAATGGCCAGAAGGGATGTGACCAAAGAGATTTGTAGCTTTATTAGGGTCTGTCTCCTCCAGGACCTTGTTCCAGAACTCCACTACTTTCTCTCATGCCCTCTCATCCTCTCTCTCACTCCTGGCTCCTTAATGTCTGCTTACAAATGTTCTTAGGCTTGCCTAATCTGGAAATTATTTTTACTTCTTTTAATTGGCAGAACTCTGAGAAGCAGACCTGACCTTAGAGTCAGAAAGACCTACGTTGGAGTCTCTCACCTCTGCTCCCTGTTTACTGTGTGACCCCGGACAAGTCACTTAAACTACCAGAGCTCCTGGCAATGTGGTAAAACTATAATTTGCATAAAAATGGCCACCATGTATTGAAAGAAGAAATTTCTCAACGGGGGCTTCCTACACAAATGAAATCATACAAGTATGTTAGATAGATAAATGCTAGATTAGATGAAGAAAGATAAATAGATGATAGAGAATAGATAGTGATACACACACACATATATACATACACATACACATGTAGGCACATACACATATGAATCTACTGCCCTCTTTTCTTCCTTCACAAATTAAATTATTGGAAAAATTGTCTACACCCCTTTCCTCATGACCACACACTTTAAACTCCATGTTTCATTTTCTAGGTGCTGTCCTCACTACATTACTGAAACTGCTCTCTCTCTCTCTTAAGTCACAACTGAACTAATACTTCCAAAAATGGTTATTTTTTCCAAGCCGCCTCTTCCTTGACTTCTCTATAGCTTTTCACGGTTTACAACCCCCTTCTGCTGGAGACTTTCTTTCATCTGTGACAGAGATTCCACACTAACATGTTTTTCCAAATTTCCTAAACACTCCTCCATTTCTTCACTAGTTTTTCGTCCTCTCAAGACCTTAATTGTTAGCCTTCCTGGATGGTATGTTCTTCAGAATGGAATTTACAAACTATGGGCTGATAGGCTTGACTTGGATTTTGGAACAAAGTTCTAGCCTATATTAAAGAACTTGTTAGTGAACATCTAGAAAAAGCAGCCAAGATCCCAAAGGACCAGGGTGATAACCATTAAGAATAAGTCATACCTGATAAACATTACTTCCTTTTGTCAACAGGGTTACTAATCTGTTAAATCAGTAAGATGCTTTAGATGTAGTTTACCTGGTTTTCAGAAAGGCATCAAAAGTCTTTAGTACTGTTGTTGAGGAAAAGATGAAGAAATTTGAGTTAAATGCTCACACAATTGGATGAGTTTAGCACTGATTAAATGACCATGTACTAAGAGTAATTGTTGATGATACAGTGTTGATTTAGAATGAATTCTCCCCTGGAGTGCCTGAGGACTCTATGTGAAACTTTAAATTGTGTAATATTTTTTTCCCAGTGACTTATATAAAAGGCATAGATAGGACACCTATCAAGTAGCAGATGACACAAAACTCAGAGGCAAAGCTAGCACATTGGATGGCAGAGATAGGATCCAAAAAAAAATCCTAAGAAGCTAAAATATTTTGCCAAATCTAATGAAGTTAACTTTACACTTGGGTATACAAATTGACTTTGCATGCACATAATTGGGGAAAAGGAGGGAGCATGTTCAGACCAACATTTTTGTCTTAAAAATATCTGAATATCTGAGTGGACTACAAGCTTGGCATGAGTCAATATTTTTACCTGGCAGTCAACAAAATCTAATGCTAGACTAACTTGGATTAAGACAGGCATAATTTCCTTAAATATAAAGAAGATGGATACACTTTATTCTGTCCTGGTCAGAACACATGTGGAGGTTATTGTTCAGTTCTGGGTACCAGAGTTTAGGAAGAAGATTGATAAGGTGGAGAGCACTGAGAAGAAATCAAGATGGGAAAGAACATCAAGCTCATACTAGATGGAGCTCAGTCCACAGAAACTTTGCAATTTGAAGGACTTTTTAATTTGAAGAGAAGACACAGGGGACATGATAACTGTTGTCAAGTCTTTAAAGGACTGCTCTATGAAAAAGGGGTTGGACCTACTCTCCTTGGTCACAGAATGAGGGCGATACCTTATCAAATGTTTCCAAAGATCTAGGAAAACTCTCTGGCATTCCTCTGATTGGAATGTGCTAGGAAGGAGTGGAGCTGATGTGAACAGATAGCTGGAGATGTAGGAGGAAGTAGGTGAGTAGAGTTTTCATTTTAAGTGAGAAGAATGAATAGCTTACCCCAACAGATGGTTACTTTCCCCTAACTGGAGGTCTTTGAGCTGAAGCTGGATGACTTGGTGAGTGTCCTGTGCACTGGAGAAGGTGGTCTTTGGAGAGCACAAGTGGAACTGGTAGTGCCTACCAAGGTTGGAGATTGTCTGCTTTTATGACCTTCTTTAAGAAGATCTCTATCCTTTGGTGAAAACATGAACTCAGATGGCATTGACTATCACTTTATGCAGATGATTCCTAAATTTAAAATGACGATCATAAATTCCAGATAGATAGATGCTAAAGATGTAAGTAGAGAAATACACAGGGTTCTGGGGGAACCCCCGATTATTACTCTATACCCCTTCCCATGGAGGTAAAAGGCATAAAATATCATTACATACACATACACACACATATTCCAACTGATATATAGTCAGTCATCTTACAGCTCTTCTTAAACTGTGAGTCATGACAAGTTTAAAAAGCCCTGGACTAGAATATAAGCTTAGCAATAGAAGGGAAAGCATCTTCTCTAAACTTCACATCTAACCTAGTATCAGCAATTCACCGATCATTCAGTATTTATTAAGTACCTATTAACACCAGGCACTGTCCTAAGTGCTGGGAATACAAATACAAATAAAGAGAGAAAAATCTCTGCCCTGGAAGATTTTACAATCCAATGGGGAGGGGAACAAAAGAAAGCTAAAAATTTTGGAGGGGAAGGCACCCAACAGTCAGGGGCATGTTGAAGGAATTAGTCAGAGAAGCCCTAAGACAGTGCAGCCAAGTGAGAGAGAGGAGGAGTTTTTTGGCTGAACTACCTCCTTAAATGCATTTTCAACTTCATGGTCCAACAGTCCAAATAGAGAGGCAGAGGGTAGTGACAAGTTTGAGTCCCAAGGCTGGTGAGATCTTACAGGACAATGAGGTCATTTGGCCTGGGGAGAATTTGGTTCCAAAGGAGTGCAACCATATGGAAGATTTACAATGCTCTGTATACAGTGGGTGCTTAACATAGGTTTGCTGCTGTTAAATAATGGAGTACCTAGGCAAAGGGAAGGTAGAGAAGAATGTATATACCACAGTGAATCAATGTGACCCATATTCCTAAGAAACAGATATGTAATCAAGGATTCTTTTTGAGTCTTCATGGAGGTTGTTATATATTTACCAAGAACTAAAATGTATTCAATATTGGACAATGATTTTAATATCAGTCTAGAAATTTGGCTTCTGTGACCCCCCACCATGTCCCATACTCAGACCTGTGCTATGTCTTGCCATTACTCAAGTAAAGGAACAAATCTTGAAATAATAGAATGCTAGATACAGTGGTAATGGCCTTTTATCTTTCCAGGGTAGGAATACTTTTTACTGGGTCATAGTCCTTCCTAAAGAGTTCTAGGTGTAAAGGGTATAGAATTTTCCCAGTCCTCAAGAGATGCCTGTGGCTCACAGAAATTAAATGACTTGCTCATGGCCAAAAAGCTATTGAGAGTCAGAAGCAGGATTTGAACCCAGGAAATGATTGTTCTATGTCCAGTACTCATAATCATAAAAGTGCAATATTGAAAGACTCACAAGTGACTATCCAATACAGCTTCTACTCCCCAAATAATCTCAACTACATCAAAACCAACAATGGTCATGAACCTTTGCTTGAAGAGTCCTAGTGAAGGGAAGCTCACTACCTCCCAAGACAGTCCTTTCCACTTCTGGATAGTTCTATTAGAGAGTTTCTCCTTTTTAGGTGACTAACCAGAGAGAGACCACTAGGACTGACATCAAGAAGACCTGAGATCAAATCTGGCCTCAGACACTTACTAGCCATGTGACTCTGGACAAATCACTTAACTTCTCTCCACTTCAGTTTCCTCAACTGTAAAATGGGAAAAGAAACAGCATCTACCTCTCAGGGTTGTTGTGAGGATCAAGTCATATTTATAAAGCACTTAGCATGGTATCTGGCAAACTGTAGGAGCTTAATATAGATTCATTCTCTTCTCTCTCTTTGCCACTTCCGTCCATCAGTCCAGATTCTGCCCTCAAGGTCCAAGCAGAATGATAATTAGCCATTCTAATCCCTTTTGCACAGGACTGCTTTCCAAATCTTCCAAGAGTGTTATTAAGTCTCCTTTAAGCCTTCTGGTTTTGAAGTTAGTCATCTGCAGTTCCTTCAACTGATCTTCTTAAGGCGTGAACCTGAGGCCATCTACCATTCATGTTGCTCTCCCTTGAGGGCCTGCTTGTTTCTCAAATTCTTCCATTACTCTGTCCACTAAGCCATGTTGTCTCTCAACATACTAATTTAGTCACATATCTCTCTTTGTAATTCCATCCTTAATCCCTGACATAGTGGAAAAGGAGCCAATTAATCAAGAGAAATATTGTCAGGAGTAACATTTTAATGAGTTCTCCAATGACTTCCTTTTATTATAATTATAAATTTGATTATTTTTTAAGAATACAATTTAATGACCCTCTTATTGGTCAAAATACTAAGCTCCACCTTAAACCTTGACTTTCATAAGTGGTTCTCTCTAGCTGGATCACATGGGAATTTGCCAATGCTACTTTTTGTTCCCCCAGAATATTTTTATTTACATGTTTATGTTTTTACGTCTTTATTTATTTATTTAAACATTAACAAGGGACAAAAAGTAGCAAGTGCCATTTGAAAGCAGAGGATACCCTCCCTGGAATTTTATCTGTTGGCAAGGAGTTTCATCAGCTTAACCTCTGTCACTTCCTTTCCATTTTCTTCTTTGGCCAATCGTTCTTAGAGTCCATCTTGAAATGGTGTTAAATCTAATACCACTCTCAGTTTTCATTAGTTTTTGAAGTCAGCCAGAGCTTCATGGTGTAGAAAGCAAAGCCAAAACAAGGCCCCATGAATTAGGGAGGGGAAGCACTCGCTGTTCTGTGACAAACTCTCCCCTCTAATATCTAACACTTTCAAATTGGCTTGGTCTTCTCACCAGTGGTGGAAGGGGAGAGAAGGCAAGCAGAAGGGGGCAGAGAATTTATATCTCTGTAGAATGTGAGTTTATGATAGTTGATGGTCTTCTATTAATTTCTTGTGGCATTTCAGTTTCATTATTTGGAATGTGATGATGATAATCTATACCCATTCACAAATCATCACCAACATTGTCTTGGATACAATCTTTGTCACCTTCACCAATGGCTTGAACATCCATCGCCACATGGTGCAGAACTTGCTTGGTTGCCTTACAGATTATTCCTTGCCCATTAGGAGTTTATAGTTAAAAAAGAGTGTGTGGGTGAAACAGAATGCAGGCAGGTTCAGGCAGAAGTTTAACTAGGGGGAGATTGTACTACCTTTGTCTCATGGCACTAATTTTAGAGGGAGTTGACACCATTTGGCATGCTGGTATAGGGTCCTTCTCTTCTTTGCCTTGGAACCCTCCCCTGATATGTTCTCCCCAGAAAGTGGCCTCATGAGACAGAAGTTGCCTCAGGGACTCTACCTACCTTCTTGGGATAGTTTTCCAGTACTCTGCTTCAATGGAGGGTCATTTTTAATGCAGTGTTAGATTTTTACCTGGACACTTTGCATTGCTCACCTGAGGTGAAAAATCCTTAGTATGCTTCTGCATGAACATCAGGGATCAGACTTTCTTGGCAGTAGAAAGCAAGAGGACAATCATAGAGCTTTTCTAACCAGACTGGTTAAGGTCAAAGCAAACTAGCTTCTCCTTGAAGACTTTTTGGAAGAAGGGGGATTTCTAGACTTGCTGAACTATGAAAGAGACCATTCACTTCACCTGCACTTTGTGAGGTTGAATAACATCATGCATTCGGATCACTCCAGAATCTTTGGAAGAGAGTTAGTGTCAAAGAGAAAAGCCCTAATGCACTGCTTTTTTGATTGATATTCTGTGAATTTCAGAAGTATTCCTGTAATTCTGACCACTGTTCCATTATTCAGCTAAACTTTGCTTCTCCTGATTTGGTGGATGTGGTTAATATCTAGCCGTAATTGACATGGGCTATAATTTTAGGAAAAATGTAAAATATACAGTCATCTGATAACTGAGAAGCATAATAGATTTCCACAGTGAAGTGTCCTTAGGATTAATTAGCTCTGCTTTGCAAGGTTTGTTAAAGGTTAAAAGTCTTCTTTCTCCTCCATAGTCAAATAGGCTTAGTCATTTCAATGGGACCTTTTTTACGGAAATGTAAAACTCAAGGCCAGTCTTAAACCTTGAGCCCCCTTCCCTCATTTGGAGGTGCAGGGATTTCTCAGGTTTGGTGCCATTTTGTGCCATGTGATTAACTTGAAATACGAAACTTTTTTTCTTTGTAATTCATTAAGGATGTGTATCCCAGAAATATTTAGAATTTCAAGACCCAGACTTCTAGGGTCTGTCACTACCAATTTCACAGGGTTTCTGTGAAGCTGGTATTTGGCAAACTATGTACATGAGAACCGGTATTTTTAGGAGGAGAGATATTGCTTCATGGTTTACTCTGCTTTTTGTTTACAATAAATATGGAAAAAATATACCATGGTGGCTTGAGAACTGACTTGGGAGTCAGGAAACCCTGAGTTCAAATCTTGCTTCTGACTTATCCTGGCTGTGTAACTTCGGGCAAGCCAACAAAGTCCTTATTACCTTAAAAAAACTCACTAAAATTATAAGTTGCAAGACAGTAACTTGTTTACATTGGTCAAGGGAGCTTACCAGGGAGCTCCCAACACTGATAAAGTCCTAGGTCCCTTGCTGTAGTTGTTTAGTCATTTCACACATGTGCAACCCTTCATGACCCCATTTTGGGGTTTCTTCTCAAAAATACTGGAGTAGTTAGCCATTTCTTTCTTCAGCTCATTTTTTGCAGATGAGGAACTAAGGCAATCAGATACTTGCCAACCACACCTCCAAACTCCTAAGTGACTTGCCCAGGATCACACAACTAGTAAGTGTCTGAGACCAGATTTGTACTCACAAAGATGAATCTTCTTGACTTCAGGTCTGGTACTCTCTCCATTGTGTGACCTAGCTGCCCAAAGACTCTCACTTCCGCCCCCCCCCTCCAAAGACGAAATCTCAATGATTGACTCACTCAACTCAACAAATATTTATTAGCTAATAATAATTGGAAGGGCACCGTACTAGGTGCTGGTGATACCAACATTACCATCAACACACACACACACACACACACACACACACACACAGAGAGAGAGAGAGAGAGAGAGAGAGAGAGAGATTCTCTGCCTTCAAAGAACTTATATCCTATTAGAAAGAGACAATATGTTCCCAGATAAATATGGTGACTCAAATATCTGCAAAGTAATCTTAAGAGAAAGAGAAAGCATTAACAACTGGGAAGAATCAGGAAAAGCCCATGTAGGGAATAATATATGAATTATGCTTGGAAAAGATGGGGGTAGGGAAGGAAAACATTTCAGGTCTAGGAGACCAATAATAGTGCAGAAGTAGTATGGAAGAAGTTAGGATGTTATGTGTGGGAGACAGTCAGCAGATCAACTTGAGTTAGAGAGTGGGTGAAATGGAGTAATATGAATAAGTCTAGAACCAGGTTGTGGAAGACTTTCCACACTATCTTGAGAATTCTGTGTGTAGTAAAGGAGATTGGTTATCCTACTCCATTTCCCTTCCCCACACCAAGCAAAGGTACTGGCAACTAAATGATGTCAGAGGTGGCTTCCGACACTAGATCTCTGGTCCTAGGACCCTAAGTCTCTTGACTCCCAGTACAATGTGCTTCCCACTGTGCTACAACTGGCCCTCAATCAGTTCCATTTTGTTGATGTGGAAAGAATCCAGAACAATATTGTTTAAGGTCTTTAAGACCTCATGTCAGTCATTTGCTTTGAATTAGTGTGAGTCAATTCAATTCTTACATTCATTTAATTTAATTTTATCTGATTATTTTCATAATTTGAATCAATTTTACATTTTTTAGAATTATTTTCTCACTGGATCACAACACTGTGAAACAAATGTGGCAATTTTTTTTTCTTTTCTGCTGTACTGATGCGGAATTGAGGGTCCAGGGAGTTTAAGAGTCTTGCACAAAGTCAGCCCATTCTAATTAGTGACACAGCTGAAAACAGAACCAAGAGGCAATGGGCCACGAATGATGGGTAGAATGCTGCTGGACATGAGGTTGGGAGATGTGGTTAGAATCCTGCCTGGTAGATGGTCTAGAAGGGAAGTGATGAACTTCAGTCATTTGTCTTCTCCAGCTGGTAATCTGGGGCCATTTGCTTAACCTTTATTTCCACAACTGTGAAATGGGAAAATAGCATGTGTTTGTTGTGCTGCTTCCCTCACCAATGATTTTTTCTGAGGAAAATACTTCATGAAATAGAATCCTTTTTGGCCCTGTCTTCCCCTCCCCCAAAGCTTCGTCTTTTCTCATGGTTTGTCCCGATTATATTGCTATGAACATCTTCCATCACCAGTATGCCACCACTACACTTCACCCCTACACAGGTGCCAAAGTGATATTAATAAAACACAGATCTGACCAGGTGACTCACCTACTCAAACATCTTTGATATTTTTCTATTTCCTTTGGATTAAATACATGTGCCAATCCCTCTGCACTTCCTCCCCACAGCTCATACCCACACTCATAGGTTTCAATTTGGCAATCGTGTGGTGGTCATACTGGTGAAAAAAAAAGATGCTCATAGTAATATGATTGGGACAAACGATAAGAAAAGGCAAAGATTTTTTTTGAGGGGGGAGACAAGGCTAAAAAGAATCCCACTTCATGAAGTATTTTCCTTAAAAAGACATCATTGGTGAGGGACGCAGTCCAACAAATATATACTATTTTCCCATTTTACAGTTGTGGAGATAAAGGTTAAGTGAATCATCCCTGTGCTCAAGCAGCTGGGAAGTGTATCAGGCAGGATTCAAAGTAGGCCTCCCAGCTCCATCCATCAGCATTCTGCACATCATATATGTCCTGCCTGTCACTAATTAGAGTGGGGTGACTTTGCTCAAGGTTCAGACTATCTGGTCCCCTGATTCTCCATCAGCATAGGAGGAAAGATAAAATTTGCCACATTTATTTCAAAGGGTTGTGATCCAGGGAGAAAAAATATTCTAAAAAAATCTAAAAATTGTGAAGATAATTATATAGTATTTGTTGAATGAATGTAAAAATTGAATTGACTCACACTGATATGATACAAGTAGATGGCATTTGATTTTGATGTACTTAAGAAATATTGTGCTGGATTTTTTGCATGCCAGCCAAATAAAACCATTTTAGGGACAGTATGGTACAGTGGGTAGAATGGTGTGTTGGAAGTCAAGAGAAGTAGCATCCCAGGACCAGAGATCTAGAATTGGAAGGGATCTCTGAGGTAATTTAATTCACACCCTTCTTTATACAGGTGAGGAAACTGAGGCCAAGTAAATTACCCAAGGTCACAAAGAAATAAAGGGCAGAGCCAAGATTGCAATTCAGGTTATCAGTTCATAGGTTCACACAATTAAAACCATGAGGGTCCTCCCAGGTCACCTAGCGCAGTCCTTTCATTTGACATCTGAAGAAACTGATGTCACAATAGGAGAAATAATTTCTCCTACATGATTGAGGTTGCTGAAAATACAGGCTGGGCACTCAATTTGGAATGGCCAAGCTGGGATCCTCAAACTGAGAGACAGTGCAGTACAAAGGAATGTCCATTAGAATTCAAGTGAGAGGATATGGTTTTGAAACTCAGATCTTTTATTTGTCACCCATGTGATCTTGGATGAATCACTTAGTTTCACTAGGAATCATTTTTCTCATTTGATAAACAAGGTGGTTGGACTAGCTGACGCCTAAGGTCCTTCCAGGTGTAAATCTATGATGTTTTCCCATGACTTCAAATCACCTGAAATGGACCTCTTGCCTGCTGTTATTTCATTTTTCATCCAATGGTTTTCAAGTACTTTTTGCAATTACTCTAAGGTCCTTTGATGACTTCATCAATTGGGATGTTGCAAGTTTCCAGACACCAATACGTATAGTGAATAGTTGATGATCTC
This sequence comes from Trichosurus vulpecula, assembly GCF_011100635.1. NCBI lineage: Eukaryota > Metazoa > Chordata > Mammalia > Diprotodontia > Phalangeridae > Trichosurus > Trichosurus vulpecula. Next base: position 184,165,678 of record NC_050581.1, on the reverse strand, counting down.
CAAGGGATAAAAATTCTGTGATTCTCAAAAAGACAATGGGTATATGTGCAGGAAGGCAGCCCCTTCCACAAAGAGACCCCCCACCAGCCACCCCACAGATTTTGAAGACAGGGTGCCCATCTTGCAGAAAAGCTGGTTCTGGTCTCATCAATTGGTGAAAGCCTCCTTTTACTATGGTCAGATCCCTAGCTAGGATGCTAGATTTAGGGCTAGATGACTGTGATGACCATCAAGTTTAATTCTCTCATTTTACAGGTGAGCAAACTGAGGTTCATAGAGCGTAAGTGACTCAAGTTCATTAGTTCCCTTCTATGCTATCTGTTTGCTTCCTGCTGAAAACACAAGCTGGGCACTCAATCTAGAGTTCCATAATAAGCTTAAAGATAACTGCAAAAGACCTATCATTGTGGTAATTGGCTTTGTTGGATTAATAATTGCTCTGTTAATGTTTAACCTTTTCATCCAGTCATGATACGTAGGGCTGTATGGTTTAAATCAATACATATTAATAATGGTGATGGACACACATATTTTTCATTCAATTTCTTTGCCCAATAGTCCATAACACACTCAGTGTTATTGACAACATGTTTCAAATGGACCATAATTAATGAAGTACAAAGAGTGGAGTATCCATCTACCAGGAAGCACACATTAAGAATTAAGAAAGAAAATAGCTTTGTGAAAACACAGCCTGTGGGGAGTATGGGAAAGAATGCTGAATTTGAAGTCAGAGGATGGGGGGAGAAGGGAGGGAGAGGTAGAGGGAGAAGGTAGGGGGGGAGAGAGAGAGGGAGAGAGAGAGAGAGAGACAGAGAGACAGAAAGAGACAGAGACAAAGACAGAGAGAGAGACAGAAAGAGAGAGACAGAGAGAGAGAGGGGAGGGAGGGGGGAGGGGGGGAGAGAGAGAGAGAGAGAGAGACAGAGAGAGACAGAGAGAGAGAGAGAGAGAGAGAGAGAGAGAGAGACAGAGACAGAGAGAGAGAGACAGAGACAAAGACAGAGAGAGAGACAGAAAGAGACAAAGACAGAGAGAGAGACAGAAAGAGAAAGACAAAGAGAGAGGGGGGGGAGAGGGGGGGGAGAGAGACGGGGGGGGACAGAGAGAGAGAGAGAGAGAGAGAGAGCGCATGAGCTGGAGGGTACCTTAAAAATAACCTAGTCCACTCCCTTCCTTTTTATGTGAAGAAATTGAGTCCCCAAATGAGGTCACATAGGGAGAAACCTCCAGAGGTGGAATTTGAACCCAGGTCTTGTTTTTCCAGAGTCAGTACTTTTTTCATGGTACTTACATTGTGTCCTAAACTAGCTTTCTATATGACCTCAACCAAAGAGCCTCACTTTTCTGGGCCTCAGTTTCCTCATCTGTAAAAGTAGAAGTTCTTTCTGACTTTGAACCTTTGTTTCTACATCCTCTCTTTCCCTTGACACCAAGCAAGGAGGCAATTTGGGGTCATTACCTTACCTGTATCTACATCCTTCTGTCCTCAGTGAGGACTGGAAATGGTAGAGGGAGCCCCACTGGGGTGGATGGAAGACTGGTGTGAGGCTCTTAATGATTTGGTTTGTAACTGGGATCCTACAGATAGCAGACAGGGGAGATTCTGAAAGCTTTCCTGTGTTCTTGTTGCTAGGAAACATCTTCTCCATGAGCCACATTAACAATGCAGTATGGAGAGCCAGGGTGGGAGCCAGGAATTAAAATGCCTTAGAATCCATTTTACCTTTGGAAATTAATTGCAAGCTCAGACAAGCCAAGCCTCTTTGGCTGATCAGGTTTTGTTTATTTTTGCAGTTTAATGAAGAGGTGTTCCACAAAGAGTTGAGGAATGTGACAGAGAGAGAGAGGGGGAGAGAGAGAGAGAGAGAGAGAGAGAGAGAGAGAGAGAGAGAGAGAGAGAGAGAGAGAGAGAGGCTCTCCATTCCTCCCCTCTTTCTTATTCTACGTCAGGGGCTGAACTGGGAGAAAAAAAGGAACAACCATCCACTGTGCCAAGCCCTTGAACTCTCCTAAGCTGTCGACAGGAAAATGTAGAGGTCTCTAATTCCTGTCTGTGGAGATGGCATTTATCTCCGTCTCATGAAGTTCGGAGTGACTCTTGAACCTATGTCAAGGCTTTTTCCTCCTGAGTCAGTCTATACCTCACCAAAAATCTTGAGAGAGAAACCCAAGAAGATTGAATTGAGGGAATAAACTGTACCTGAAATGAATGACTATTGAATCAACCACATGACCTAATTATTTATTCATATAAAGACATAGATTAGTATTGGTGGAGAGATGTAGATGACTATGTCTTCATATATTATATTATATTTCTCTCTGTGTGCATATGTTTGAAAAGTAGCCTGCCTTGGGAGCCAAGAAGATCCGGGTTTAAGTTCACCCTCTGACACATACTGCCCATGTAACTCTAGACTATTCCCTTAAGGGATGGGAACAAGCATTTAAATGCTTATTAGTTGCCAGACACTCTGCTATGAAATTTCCAAACATTATCTCATTTGATCCTCACAGCAATCTTGGAAAGTGAGTGTTTTGTTTTATAGCTTTTAGTTTCCTCATCTCGTATTTGAGAACACCGAGGCAGATAGAGATTATGTGACTTATCCAAGGTTACAGAGGTAGTAAGTGCCTGGGGCTGAATTTGAACTCAGGTCTTCCTGACTCCAGGTCCAGGACACCACCTTGTTGTTGCCAACTCTTCATGACCTCACAGACCATGGCACACCAATGTTGTCCCTGGGGTTTTCTTGGCAGAGATACTGGAGTGGTTCACCATTTCCTTCTCCAGCTTGTTTTGCAGATGAGGAAACTGAAACAAAAAGGGTTAATTGACTTGGCATGGGTCACACAGCTAGTAAGTGTCTGAGGCTAGATTTGAACTCAGGTCTTCCTGGGTCTAGGCCCAGGGCTCTATCTACTGAGATGCCTGACTGCCTCTTCTATCACCTAGCTAGATAATAAGTTCTAGAGCATGCACCACTCTACACTGCTAGCGAGGACTTTTCTTGATGGGGACGTCCCTATGAAATCACATGTCCAGTCCCAGCGGGGCTTGGTTAAACAGAACCAAGAAGGGATGTTTGTTTTAAATAGCATACAGTCTACAAACAATATACAATGAATATATAGAGCCCCCTGAAGGTTATCTCCATAGGCAACTTCAGTTTCTTCGACTGTAGAATGTATGCCATGAAAGCATCTCCCTCACAGGGTGGTGAGAATCATATGAGATATTTAGAAGGCACTTAGCACAGAGCCTGGCACATGGCAGGCTCTCAACAAATGCTTCTTCTTCTTCCTGTCCTGTCTACTTTACCTGGATCTTCTGTATACCTCTTTACACACATGTTGCTTCTGCCATTAGAATGGAAGCTCCTTGAGGGCAGGGGCTGTTGTTGCTTTTTCTTTGCATCCTCTTTGCTTAGCACAGTGCCTGGCACATAGTAAGTGATGGATAAATAGATGGGTAGGTAGATAAATAGGCAGGTAGAAAAGTATACTAGATGCATATGTACATTTCTATATAATAGTTTTGCCTGCTTATTAAATTCTTAGTAGCACGTATCTATTTATATCTGCATATGTGCTTGCATTTGTATGTTGTTTTCTGGGTCTCTGTCTCTCTGTCTCTTTCTGTCTCTCTCTGTCTCTGTCTTTCTGTCTCTGTCTCTCCATCTGTGTGTGTGTGTGTGTGTGTGTGTGTGTGTGTGTGTGTGTGTGCGCGCGCGCGCGCGTGTGTATCTCAAATGTGGCATGTTTTGCTTTTGTGTTCTATTCTGGAATTTTGAAAGAGGCCCTGTGTGCTGAATCTCTTAATCCCAATAATAATGTGGGACAGTGAAAAGAGACTGGATTTGGAACCAGAGGACCTGGATTCAATGATTTCTTATTTGACTTCTTAACTTTGTGACTTTGGACAAATAACTTAATGCTGCTGGGCCTCAATTTCCTCATATTTATGAGGAAGAGGTCAGACTAACTGGCTTCTGATGAACCTGTCCAGCTTTAGGCCTGTGAGTCCATGGTCTGTGGCCCTCACTGCAATGAGCAGTGGCCCATGCATGTGGCCCTCATTTATCCTGCTCAACCATATAATGTCCAAAGACTCAAAAGCATAGATTTATAAGGAAGGCAGTTTTGAGGGCATCTTGTCTGATCACCAACAAAAACACTGTAAAATCCAAAGAAGAGACTGAGAAGTGAGGATCAGGACTGGCATTCCAAAGGCAGTGACTGTATGATAACAGAGATGAGAATTTCAATAGATCCTACTTATCATTCTGCAGATGCCTTCTGGATGTTGGTGCTCAATGCAGGCACAGGAGGCCACTGGTATAGGGGAAGTCACAGGCCTAGACACAGCACACTCATTGAAGAGAGAATTAACACATGTCAGAGAACTAGTACATTACCACATGTTCAGTCATTTCAGTTGTCTCTGACTCTTTGTGACTCTGTTTGGGTTTTCTTAGCAAAGATAATAGAGTGGTTTGCCATTCCAACTCATTTTATAGTCGAGGAAACTGAGGCAAACAAGAATCAGGGACTTACCCAGGAGTCACACAGCTAGAAAGCATCTGAGGCCACATTTGAACTTAGGTCTTCCTGACTCCGGGCCCAGTGCTCCATCCACTGCTCCACCTAGGTGTCCCTCATATTACCACATAGTAAGCAAATAATGGAGGACATTCGTAAGAGACCAGTCTCCTTTATGGCCCAAAGTTACAAGCCCTAAACTTCATGACAATGATAAAGGAGAGCATGCTAAGCTGGAATTCTCCCAATGTGCCCTGGAGATTGAGGAGGGCTAGAAGCTTCTTCCAGCTTCCACCTCCCTAAACAATCCTTGTACTTATCTCATGCATATTCTGTGCATGCTCATGGAATGGGGATCCAGGGCAGGCACAGAGGGCCTTAGATGGCATTTCCATCTAAGGGGAGCTGCTTCTGAGAGAATCATGGTGAATTCCATAGCCAGGGTAGGATTGATGCCCCAATCAGCAACATTCAGGATTGACCTCAGGAGAGTTCTTTGTAACCTTTGGGACATGACAAGAAGAATCACTTGTCAATCATGTTACATCTGGACATGGATTTGGTGGGACTAATGCTTTTTTGAGCAAATTTTGAGCTTACTTTCTGAGTGACTAGGTTGGCATACACTAGAGTGGTATATGACTTGGAAGTGTAGGAGGGAAAAGTTTGTCTATTTGTTCTTATTATATATTTGAAGTAAAAATCCCTTTATAAAAGGCAATCAATGTTAAGTTGGTTAAATGGAACCAAGGTGCCTGTCATGACCCCTAACAAACAGGGAGGCACAGCTGATTGGACTCAACCTTATCACTATAGAAAAAGTTCCCTCAAACCCCTCAAGGTTCCCTGGAACCCTGAGAGGGAGAAGTATTGTGGCTCTGGCAGAGTGAGCAAGAGCATCCTGGTTACACTCAGACATGTAAATATTATCTTAAACAACTGAATTGAAACTTCTGGAGGATGGGAACGGTTCAATTTTTTTCTTTTCTTTTCAGTGCCTAAAACAGTGCCTGTCATATGAAAGGTTTATAATAAATGCTTATTGATTGATTTATTCTGCCCTAGAACAGAATCATGTATGTGTTCTCAACAGCTTGGCCTCCAATTCATGTCATGACCCTGGGCTTATAATTATATACATTACCATGGTTCCAAGGTCCATGACTCTGCACGAGATCTCCACCTTATCTAAAATGCCTCTCCTCCTCTACCTTTTCAAATCCCCAGCTCCTTTCAAAGGTCAGTTCAAATGCCATTAGACCTTTCCTGATCTCCCAGGCTCCTAGGACTCATTCTTGTCTCCTTCAAAATTACCCAGTACATACTCTGTGTTTACTTTCATGTGCATTTTATTTCCCCTTATGGAACGCAAACTCCTTGGAGGCTGAGACCATTTTGTTTTAGTTTTTGTATACATCAGTCAAAAAAAAATCATTGATAAAGCACCTACTGTACGTATAGCCCTGGCACATAGTAGAAAGTCAATTAATGCTTGTCAGTTGGTTGATTGGCTTTCTATATAGCCCAGGTCCCTATAATTTTTCCACCAATAATGAAATTCATGCCTTCTCTTAGATGTCTGTTTGGCTTCCAGCAAAAAAGAAGCACAGGCTTCTACTTCTCTCCCATTCCACTCCCTAAATCACCACCCAGTCCTTTAGGTTTATTTTATTTTTTTGGGAGGGAAGAAGACAAGGCAATTGGGGTTAAGTGACTTGCCTAAGGTCACACATCTAGTAAGGCTGGATTTGACCTCAGGTCCTACTGACTTCAGGGTTGGTGCTCTATTCACTGTGCCACCTAGCTGCCCCTAGGTTTGTTTTTAAAGGAGGTTTTACTCCAAGAAATATTCATTGACTTTTCATTTTCCAATCCAATAACATTCACCAAATAACAGGGTCAACATTCTCATGCTATTTCCATTTCAGTTGAATCATTCCAAGGAATTATCACTCGTGCTTGTCTATTTGTGGACGTTTGGGTGCCTTATTCATAAATATAATGGTTCAATTTTGGGCCATCATCTTTGTGATGAGATGTGTCTAGGCTATGTTTATGCAATAATCCACTCCCCTTTCCCAATAATCTACCATCCTTGCTCCCAAAATGTAGGCTTCTATTCATAAAAACATGATGGATTACAATTCTGTTGTGTTCTTTTCTTCCCCCGTTTGTTTTTCCCCCACGCCTCTTTGTGTAACAACATCTAGATGCAGAGACTTGATAAGTAAATGCTGTGAACATGAACATTGCTGGGCCCTACTTCATGGTCACTATTATCATTGGCCATCACACAGACTGGGCTAAAACCAAGCCAAGCCACTACATCTACTAGGCCAGTCAGCGTCATGTACAACCTCAGATTTGGAAGTGTCCCCTAAACCCATCTAGTCGAACCAATAGGTGAATAGGAGTTTCCTCTACCAAATACCCAACAAGTCTTTAACAAGCTTCCTCTTGAAATATTTGGGTCGTGGGCTGGAGGGCCTACTTCTTGAGGCAGCCTAATCCACTTAGGAATAGGTCTAATAGGGCTTTTTTTCCCTCTATTTCTCAAGTCCCATGAAGGCCCTGGGAAGTGATATGACTGGCCTGCATGCTAGAGGCAAAATTCAAACCCAGTTCATCTGACTCCAAATCAGCTGTTGTTTCACTGTGCTACTCTAGTCCCCTTCTTCAGTTTCTTGGCTTCTACCTCCTCCCTCCACCAATCCACCCATTTCTCATCTTGCCTAGCAAAGTCTCTCTCCATCTTTCTGTCTCTGTCTCTTTTTCTCTCTCTCTCACACACATACACACACATGAGAGAACATGTATGTGTGTGTGTGTGCACGTGCAATATCTAACCTCACCCCCCTCTCCATAATCTGCCATCATGTTGATTGTTCATTTGGGGAAGCTTCTATTCATGACATGCGCCTGACCTCTCGGACCAGCCAGCAACAGACTATGTCAACATTCTTGACCTTCAGAATCGAATCCTACTTCGACCTCTCATTGGAGCTGTCCAAACAAGAAGGGAGAGACTCCTGGTATACATTTAAGGTCAATATTGAAAAAATAAATGTTCTTCAAAACTTATTCCAAATAAGATGAAAACAGACATGGTGTACTTGGGTCTGCTTTCTTTTCTCCTGAATCCCATCTCAGGGAGATGGCTCAGGAGTCCAGCTGCTCAGAGCAGTGTTTACTGAACTCGGGCTCCAATGTGCAGAGCTGGTACAGTGTTTCTTTTAACATCAAGTATTTCTTTTTCTATTGAAAATAACAGCATGCCTACAAACTCTGACAAAAGGCATATGTTAAGCACCTACAATGTGCCAGGCACTGTGTTGGGCACTAGGCCATAAAGAAAAATTGAAAGCAGACCCTCCCCCTCAAGAAGCTTCCCTGGGGCCTAGGGTTGGGGATAACAGAAAAATGGGAACAAAGCCTAAATCTGTGATTGCTTAGGTTAGTGAACTCCCAAATGAAGAAACTACCTCCCCATAAAGATCAGCACCTTCTCTACAATCTGGAGTCTTTGAGCATTTCCTAAAGTGCTACCCAGGGTCTTTCACAGGCACAGCATGAACCCCGGTCATTCTGTGTTCTGGCTCTGAGGCCAGAATTCTACCCATTCTGTAATACTGTCTCTCCAATGAATAAACGAATACAAATTCACAGAAAAAGTCTCTGTAAAGAAATGTTAAGGAGCGGGAGCCTAGGGAGAACACTATGAGAGGTTTGGCATATAAATCCCATATTCCCTTTATCTGTACTGTTAAGGTCATACATTCTTAAGTGAACTTCAGAGGGTCAACATCTTAGCAAATCATTCACTGAAAACTGAGGAATCAGGAAAGGTCTCATGTAGGAGATAGTGCTTGAGGTGAACTTTGAAGGGAGTGCAGGATTCAGGAAGGGAGAGCCTGGGAGGGAGAGCATTCCTGTCAGAGGGGTCAGCCTGTGCAAAGACATGGAGAGAGGGGATGAAGAATGAAGAGGGAAACAGCAAAGATGCAAGGGTAGCTAGAAAGTAGAGTGTCCAATGAGAAGTCAAGGCAAAGTGAATGGATGGCAGTCAAACACTGACCTTCCACAGAGGCCTGAGTCACTTACATTTAAAATGAGAAACAGCCAAGAACCTCTTGGAGGAATTTTATCCTCAGCCATTTATAAAGGAACAACAGTTGAGGCTCTCTGAGACAGATTAAGTGCCTTGCCCAGGATCACACAGCTGGATTTGAACTCCAATGTTCCTGATTCTGAGTCTAGCTCTCTATGTGCTAACCACTTAGCTTCCTAAGATGTGCTCTTCAGTTCTTTGCTTGCCCTGGCCTCTACCTGTTCATGGGGACGCCAGAGAACTCTTTTTTTGGGCCCTCTCCTCTCCTTTTCTCTTTCTTGGTGATCTGCTCAGCTCCCATGGGTTCGACTAGAATCTCTACGCAAATGACTCCTAAGCCTATATCTAATCTATATCTATACCTATACCTATGCCTATATCTATATCTATCTATATCTATATCTATATCTATATCTATATCTATATCTATATCTATATCTATATCTATCTGTCTATCTGTGTATATATAAGTGTGAGTGTGTGTGTGTGTGTGTGTGTGTGTGTGTGTGTGTGTGTGTGTGTATAAAAACCATCCTTTCTCATCCAAGATCGAGTCCTGCAGCTACAACTGTTTACTGGCCATCTGGGCCTACATGGCCCCAAATTATCTCAAATTTGCTGTGATCAAAGCAGAAATCATGACTTTGATGCCTGATGCTTCCACCCTTCTGAACTTTCTTAGTTCTTCTGATAACACGGCCATTCCTCCTTAGGTTGGGGGCTACAGTGTTCTGCCCAACTCCTCTCTTTTTGCTTACCTCCCATATAATCAGTCATCAAATATTGTTGTTTCAGCTTTCATACCACCTCTTGAATCGATCCAGTTCTTTCTACTCCTATCACAACTACCATGGCCCAGCATCCATCATTGTCTTGACTGAATTACTGCAATAGCCTCCTCATTGGTCTTTTCCTTCATTCAGTCTTTCCCCTGTGCTTGTCTTCCTCCATAGAGCTGCTAATTTAATTGTCTTGAAGCACAGTTCTGACCATCTCACTCCTGATCTTTAGGTTTCAATATAAACTTTAGGTTTCAATCTAAACTCCTTTACTTAGCTTGTAATGCCCTTCATGATCTGGCTCCAGCCTTGTTTTCCATGGCTATCTCTTACATGCGTTATTTTCCCTCATGCATTCTATTTTCTTGACAAACAGACCTACTTGCTGGTGTTTTCATGATGCTCCATCTTCTTCTCCCATATCTGCATTAGATGTCACCCATGCTTCCTTTCCCTCCATATTACTACCTCTTGCCACCTAATCTCCCTGTGAAGTTCAGGCTTAGTGATGCTCCCTTCAAGAGGCCTCTTCCTGACTTCTCTGGTTTTTAGTGCCCACAATCATTCTGGTTTTATTTTGTAAACATCCTACACTTATTCATTTTACCCCACTCCCACCACAGCACACCACATACCTGGATAAATGCTTGTTGATTGGTAGACTCAGTCTGATTCTTGTCCTAATTTTGATCTAACTTTATGTTCTTTAATCCTAACTATTCTCCCTCTCCCTCTCCCTCTCCCTCTCTCTCTCTCTCTCTCTCTCTCTCTCTCTCTCTCTCTCTGTGTCACCCTCCCTCTTCCCCCCCCCCCCCCCGCTTTCTTTGTATTCTCAGCACAAGCATAGCGGCCCTCACATAGTAGGTACTTAACAACTGCTGTTTGCCTGCTTACCTACCTGAAGATGAGAAGACACAGACCCCCAGCTATACTCATAAGATGAATCCAAGTCTCCAAGGAGGAAGCAGCCCAGCGACTCCTGACTATGTATATTGAGAGAGAAAAATAAACTTAATGAGCTTCTGAGAAGACAGCACCACTTAAGGTTTGCAGTTGGGCTCCACAAAGAGAGGCCATGTCTTCCTTGGCCCCCTAAATGGTTCTATGTGGATGGCCTCCTAAATGGAGACTCTTGAAAGGAATAAAAGACCTTGTTCCAGACTGAATATAATCAAGTCAGCGACAGGAAAGCACAGCACGGCACATTGCCTGAGCATTATCTATTTTGTGACCCAGATTTTGTCTTCCTGCCGATCACACAGCATCTGGGTGAGACAGAAGTCCTATTGACAATGAAGTGAGAAATTGCCTTGTGAGGAGATTTCTGGATGAACCCAAAAATGTATGTATGTGACCATGCCTTGGGCATACGCTCTGGAGGGCACATGAGGAACTCATTGTGACTTGTGGCCTTAGCAAGCCAATCACTAATCATTGGGGAATCACAAAGTGGGAAATGTAGCACTAATTAGACATAACAACCAGTTTTCCAATGAGATTATGCCATGATAGGAGCAACTGGCTAGTGAGTATGGAAAGTGGGACCAGGAGTGAGCCTCCTGGTCAACTTAACAAAGTTAAAAAATAAAGCCTTTGTTTGGGACTTCTATGTATTTTCTGTAGAAGTGAACATCAGGGAAGGGGACTCACCAGAATAGGATGGGTCATCTTTTTTATCAGCCTCACCTTATTTTGCCTTCTGGGGCAGTCCCAATCACAGGATGCCACTATAAATCTGGAAGACCATACACGTCCTTGAAGGAGATGGAACTCATCAGAAAGGAAAATTGTCTTACCAGTATGTGGTCTCTTTTGGTTTCTTTCTGTTTTGCATTTTCAATAGGGTAAAATAAAGACTGTCCTCTATTGAATATACATTGTCAGCCTGAGTATTTGCATGGAAGCTGAGGCTCCCTTTTATGCATATATGTGGAGACCCAGGTGTGAGCTACATCCTGATATTCCTAGGGAAGAACTTGGGTGGGGAGAGGATAGGCCAAAAATAGGACTTATGGACTAGAATTGAGAATGAACCCGGTTCATGTACTCCTGAAGCTTGGGAATTCTGAGCTACAAGTTACTTATAGATGAAAATAGGTAAGACTAATGTGAAAATCAAGTCTAATCAACCAACAATTATTAAGTGGCTACTAGACAATTAACAAATATTAAGTGCCTTCTGTGTTCTTGGCACTGTGCTAAATGCTGGGGGTATAAATAAGGGAAAAAACAAACAAACAAACCAGTGACTGCTTTCCAGGCGTTCAGAAAAGGCATCTCCTTGGCCAAAGTCGGGAATAAGTAGAAAGGTTGAATCCTTTAGTCATTCAGGAGCCACAGCAATCATGTCTGTCTACAGACCACAGAAGACAGATCTGCTGCCCAGAAAATGAATCCAAAACTTTCCTGACTAAATATCTGAAACCGAAAAGTTGCTCTTTGAAAGACGAGATAGAAAATGGCAATCCTGATGAAGATTAAATGAACTCAGGCAGAAACCTGAGCTGCATTTTGGGAAGATGATTAGTGGAGTCTATGCTGGCGAGAAACAAATCGGCTGTTTGCCTCCTCTCCATTATCCATGTGTTACTAAGAAGGGGGCCAATTCCCATCTGAGAGTGTTCTAATTAAATGGTCTTCTTGAATAAGAGTTGGGATGCTAGGAAGAGACACTGAATTAAAGTATGTAAGTTCTTGGTATTGTATTAGTTTCATTAACAACTCGATATTTTTTTTTCTATGATACATGAGAGCTCATTAAAGTAGCATAGAGGTATCTGTCGACCAGGTTTGGGAGGCCCATTATGTTCCTATTCTTTGTTTTGTTTTTTTTTTACATCCAGGTAAAATCATGCCTGACAGAAACTGGAGGCATTATATGCACTTTTAATTAACCTTACTCAGGTGCCTGCTTTTTTCTGCCAGCTGGACAGTAATCTCCTATAGGTCAGGCCTGACACGATGATGAGGAGGCTTTGCCAAGCTGGATTTTCTCCCCTATCGTAGGCCCACAGATCTTGTTGCCAGGTTACTTGGTAATGCTGACCACTTTCTGACCCTGGGCTGCCCAATGGTGCTAAGGTCGGCTCTGAAAGAGTAGCCCAGACCACTGAGAGCAGAATCCCAAATGCCCTTCTCGGTGATAAATCTTCAGTATTAATGGAATTCAGGACCGAGGCTGAAATGCGCTCAGGCTGGGAGGCCTATGGGGAGGCACGGCTGAGCAAATTAGTTATCATTTTCTGTGCATTTTGCTTTGTCCACCTAATGGCAGAGGATATGGAGTGAACCATCCTGGTCAGCTTTTGGAACGATCATTACAGCACAGAGGTGCCACCAATGAGTGCAGGAGGTGGCACTTCAAATGGCAGGCCAAACTGCTGTATTAAATTGAGCCTCTCAGAGCTGGCAGAGGATGGGTAAATGGAAGCTATAAATTCTTCATCACTTCTGGGTTCCAATATTTTTTATGATTGTCCTCATTTGCTAAATGTAATTTACTCATACTGAATCCAGAGTCATGGTGGGGGGAGGAGAGGAGGGGAGAGAGAAAAAGAGAGAGAGAGAGAGAGAGAGAGAGAGAGAGAGAGAGACAGAGACAGAGACAGAGAGACAGAGAGAGACAGAGAGAGAGACAGAGAGGGAGACAGAGAGAGACAGAGAGAAAACTGAGCTCATGATTGATAATTATATAAGAAATTTGAACCAAATTAGATATATTGACCATTGTAGAACAAGGTTCTTCCACTAAATCCAGTGTCTAGCCCCAGTGTTGTGCTGAGGTGGGCAAGGGGCCCGAGTCACTTTAGAGATTTGCTTGAAGTCACTAAAAGGTAAAATGACTTGTTTAGGATCACATAGCCAGTAGGAATTGGAAACAGGACTTGAACCTGGGTCTTCTCTCTGTGGAGAGACAGGCTTCCAAATATTAGGTATTTTTAAAAAGTGCTTAAATTGAATTGAATCGACTGGTGCCTTCCTATTGCTTATTGCAGCCCTTCTGTGCACCAGAAAGTTATCTTTATAAGTTGCTAACCCCGCTCCCCTCCCCCCACACACCCAATTATCTTCTGCCAATGGCCTTCTCTGTTAGTTCTTAAATGACAGACGCAGTCTGTTGCCTATCCTTTACTTGAAACTTTTCCTCCCTGGGAGGATCTACTAGTCTGTTAACATAAGCTTCAAATCACAGCTGACGTTTACAGAGTATGTTAAGGTCTGCAAAGGTCCCTGCATGCATTTGCTGATTTATGCCTCATGCTAACCTAGTAAGGCAGGTACAGAAGCACTATCATCCCCATTTCATAAATTTACAAACTAAGGCTCAGATAGGATAAGTGATCTGCCCAGGGTTCATACAGACAGGAAGTACCAAAGAGAGCATCTGTTACGAGGTCTTTCTGATTCCAAGGCTAGGTCTCTAACCAGTGAACCACACTGTTCTCAGGTATACATGGTCATCCCCATGCCGTACCAGAATGTTAGAGCAGGACTTTAATGCTAGAATCTTTTTCTACATAGAACAATATACTTAATTTGATACGAATTTCTACATCTAGCAACCAAATATTCTGTGGCTAAAGGCCCAGAATACAGATGATACACAATGACTTGGAGAAGGGGGCAGAGTCCTTCTAGAGCCAATGTTTGCTATAGGCAGGATAGCCAACTAGCCTGCTAGCTGAGCCATCTGACTGGTTTGTCACTGGAGGTAAGCACCGTGCCCTTGTAGGCCCTCTCAAGGATGGCATGCACGTGGGCATATCAAAGTGGCATTTGGGGACGAGGAAGAACAGCTTCACTCAAAGCATGGTATTTTATCATCTTTCCTGTTGATGAATAACAGTTGATTATCTCCACTGAAGGGAAACTCACCAATGCAAGGGGGGAATAATCGGGGAGTATTTAGTCATGCAAACCATTCCCTCAAGACAAAGTTTGTGAGTGAAATAAATGCTGTCCCAATTCCTGTCTGATCATCAAAGGATGAGTAATATAGGCCCTGCTATGTCTTGCTGCACGGATATGGCTGGATCTCAAACTCAGTGATCCTAGGATCATTTAAAGTTAGAAGGGACCTTAGGAGCCTCTGAGTCCACACCCTCATTTCACCAATGAGGAAATTGATGAATAAGGTTAGATGACTTGTCCATGGTCCCACACCTATAAGCATCTGAGGTAGGATTTGAACCCAGGTTTTTCTGACTCTGTCCAACATACCACACTACTACACTACCTCGCCTAGGATCACGATACAGAGCTAGAAGGAACGCAGAGGCCATATAACCCAACCACCTCATATGTCGAAACTGAGGCCTCAAGGAGGTGGTTTGAAAACATGTCCTTTGACTGCTGAGCCATGGCTGCCCCCTACCTAGGGACAATTTTCTGGAGCCCAAAAATGAGTCAGAAAAGAAACAACAAGCAGACCGCACATAAACAATTTCAAATGATTTCTCTTGTTACTGGAGATCCTCATAGGAGGTGAGAGTCACACATCCTCATATATACTTACACCAGAAATATTGAACCACTGTTTAGAGAGCTCCCAAGTAACAGTGTGAATCGAGCGGCCCCAGAAGTATTTGCAAAGGAGAATAACATGGTTTCATATCAAAACTGTTTTCTAAAAGGGTACACCTATCATTTCCAGCTGCTGACTTGAGGTGAATGATCTTTATAAAAATATGAATTATTTTCTCTTAAGAAAAATGGTGATTAAACCTGGGCTTTATGTATTAGTCATTAATCTTTCTATTTAAATGCAAATTCTTCATTTCAACTACTAGCTAAAGACACAGCAAATAAAACACAACTTTGATCTCCTGATTCCTCTTACATAGAAGGAAGATTTTTTTCCCCTTAAAATCAGTTGTACTTAGATTACACAGCTTTCCTGAATGGTTCTTGTTTCAAAAAATGTCTTCATCTCTAAAAACAAATCATAATTGTTACTAGAAAATGAAATATTTGTCTTTAAGGGCATAGGACCTTCTGGAATGTATACTTAGGCTAGCAAAGGCTGTTGAGTGTCTCCATGCTGCAGGGGGAGAAAAAAGAAGCCAAGATGTAGCCCAATGGGAGCATGCATTTGGATGTGCAAATGGTAAACAGCCAATACCTGGAAAAAATGGAAACCAATTTGTATAAGATGGCAGCCATTCTCCTAGGATTGAGCAAATGACTTCTGAAGAAAACAGAAATGTTTGTTATAGTGCGAAGTCTGGCCAGCAAGGGCCCAGGAGTTAGGGAATGCTCCGGGTTGTCTTCATGGTGGGTTATACTGAGCATGTGCAATGATTCCTCATATGGTTCCATTCCAACAAGTTGAACTTTGGAAAGCTGTTTCCAGTAGTGTGAAATGACAAAAACTTTCTTAATTAGCCTTGGGCCAGAGAAATCAATGACTCAGGAAGTGTTCAGCCAGAGTAGAGTGTGCATATAAAATGGATAACCTGTGCTTATCTCGTTCTTTTGGGGAATATGGCGAGAACTTCTCTGACCTTCTAGGTGACGAAGAGGGTGACTGACCCATCCTCCAAATAAATACCATATGCCTGTCGTCCTACAGTGACTTTATTTCTTTAGTGTTAATTCTTTCCTAGTTTTAGATGAATGAGATGGGAGGGCCCAGAAGACCATGGGAACTTGGTCAATCAATCATGGCTAAGAGAGATCCCACCAGCAATCAAAATCAGAGTACTCTAGTGGTGGTAACAGTGGCCACTGGCATGTTAGTAGCTTACCACAGAAGAAGTAACTGCAGACAGAAGTGGAAAGTCAGTCACCTGTGGACCATGGTAGGCTCAGAGGTGAATTCATCATGGCAGAAAAAAGTACCAGCTATTGACTCTGGAAAGGCACCAATCCTTGTAGCTCAGCCACACCTAAAGGGGACTTCATAAGGATTCAAAGAAAGGAGAAAAGGACTCCCAGAGCCAGGAATATTGAGGTGCCTCTCTGCCCTACATGTTCCTTATGCATGTACCCGACTGCCTATGTGCTCTAACTTTTAGCTCATTTTTCATAAGGAACTTTGGTGTGTAAAGGGAGAGTGAGCTGCACTTGGGAGGCTTCTTGTGCCAACTACTCTCACTCTACTTTCTTAGTATTTGTACTAGCTAAAGGAGTTTAGCTGGATGAATAATAATGGAGAGTATAGGAGTAGTAGGAGCTCAGGCTCCACAGTGTTAGAAACTCCAGCCTTTAGAGTTACCTCCAGAATTCTCAGGAGAGTAATGATTATCCACCCTTTGGGGACCCAATCTGTGAGTGCAAGAGGAAATTCAAAGAATGAGCTCAGATGGGTTCTATACTCGGAATGGGGTATGACTAGGTATTTTATTAGTCTTACTCATTTGCTCCTCAAAAGATAGTAGAAAATAGATGGAAACTGATAGGATGGAAGGAGGTCATCTAGTTCAGAGGTATCAAGCATGTGGCCCTCAGGTTTTCTAAGCTATTATGTGGCCCATACGGATCCTTATGTATGGATTCATGGCCCCCATTTCTATTTGGATGTGACACCATAGTTCTAATTCAAAATTTTCATTTTACAAATGAAGAACCTGAGGCCCGGAGTGGTCACATGAGTTTCACAACTCCCTTATACAAAACAAGTAGAAGAGTCAAGATTTGAACCCAGGTCCTCTGACTCCACATTCAGTCTTTCTTCCACAATACTCTATATAACGATATGAACCAAAGAGTCACCAATAGGTAGACAAGTAAAAGATAGAATTACCAATAGAAGGCAATGTTACTTACTCAGGATTATTATGTTATGTATTATTGTTATTATTATTAATTATTTCATTCCTTTGTTCTTTACTTACAATTAAGATAATATGGTCAAAAAGTGGGAAAGTATCTGGTAAGTTAAAGAATTGAAATAAAGAAGTATTAAGTAAGTTTTGGAGAGGGCATCTCCTATAATAACACACATTTCTCTAACATATTAGGTACACGGGGAGGTTAACACTAGTAATTTGGTGTTAAGACATTATTACCCATGCCAATTATAAGATGAAAAGATTTTATGACAAGGGTTTTATTCTATTATGTCCTACTTATTTGGGTCATCAGAATCTATATTAGAGAACGAGTTACTAGAGGATATCCCTTGAATAGACTTGAATCCCTATGCATGATGTATAGTTCCTGTAATTTGGGGGTTGCTCAGAATTTTTGATTGTGTTCTTATGGTTCAACTCCTAGTGTAGAAACGTTCCTCCTTTATGTACCTCAGCAACTCTTCTATAGCCTCTAGTCATAGAAAGTTGCCTAGGGCACTGAGAAATTAGGTGACCTGCCCAAGGTCACTCTGTCTGAGAGGCAGTCTTTATATCCAGACCTTCCTGAACCTAAGATCTACCATGTATTCACTATGTCACATTGCCTCTCACCTATATGAAAAAAATCTTTAAAAATTAAATTTGATGATATTGAAAAAATCCCCTGCCCAGAGGAACACCATAAGGATATAGGAAAATCAAATGTTATGATAATTTAGTGGGACTTCCCTATCTGATTCTAAAATATATCATGACTAATCATGGATAACCTATGCCTTGGGTAAAGCCTTTTTGGTGATCAGGGTGGCACATCTACCAACAATGTATATGGTAGCACTTTCCCTAGAGCAATATACTTTGTCAATAATAGATAGGCACACATCGATTCACTTCTGGGTAAATGTGTCATTAGAGGTGATGATGATTGTAATATCATCATTAGTAGGGCATGCACTTTGGAGGAATGGGGATGATTTTGAACTGCTCTACCCCTATTCTATTACCTCTGTGAAGGAGAGAATGGTTTTGTGATACAGTTTTCTAGGACTCAATGGTATTGCCTGTGGCTTTCAACTGCAGGAAAGCTACATGGTGCATACGGAAATTGGACCCCATTCATGCCCTGCTCCAGACCAA
The DNA here is from genome assembly GCF_011100635.1 of Trichosurus vulpecula. Classification (NCBI taxonomy): domain Eukaryota; kingdom Metazoa; phylum Chordata; class Mammalia; order Diprotodontia; family Phalangeridae; genus Trichosurus; species Trichosurus vulpecula. The sequence continues at coordinate 184,147,316 of NC_050581.1, read as the reverse complement.
AGCCACTGGTTCAATATCAAGAGAATAACACCTTCTCCTGACTAAATCTATAACTTCCAAAGCATTTCTTATTCAAGGTCAGAGAGAATTTATGAGAGCTGTTTTGATGCCACAAAATGAAAATCTCAAGAAACACTGTCAACCATGTCAGTCTTCTACTGAAAAAAAAAACATTTAGAGGATTCCTTTTGGCTAGAGTATGGGGAATTTATCCACAAAATCACTGGAATGGCAAACTCCCGGTTGAATGAGTTCTCTGTACAAATGCAAGTCAGACTCTAGAAACTCTTGGTCTTAGAGAATCATGTAGATTATTGAGAAATTAAATAATTTGCCTCGTGTAATACAGTGAGTATATGTAAGAAAGGGGACTGGAGTCCTGGTCTTCCTAGCTTCAAGGTTGATTTTATCTCTTCTACACTAGGTTGCCAACTTGTTATTTTTAATGCATTGGATTCTGATGTTCTCAAAGAGACTGCTGGGCAGAGACAAAACCAGATATAGTTATTTTTTGAGAAGGTTTCAGTATTAAACCCAGTCTGTGTGAGCTCAGAGTTTTGGTGATAGGTCATAGGTTAGACAGAGGTTATAACATTGTACAGTAGAGATTGTGCTGTATTTAGTATGAAAGAGAATCCTAATTCTGTTTCTAACTAGCTATGTGACTTTGGGAAATTCGCTCAACTTTTCTCATTTCCAAAACTGAGATATTGGACTCAATGGCCTCAAAGGTTCCTTCTATCTCAAAATGTCTCTGTTTAAATAAAATCAGCATTATTTTTTGCGTGCCCATCGAAAATTGTAGGTCACCCCTAGTAAGCAGGCATGCAGATATTTGCAAGGCTGCCCAAATCCATTTGTACCAGATCATTCTTAATAAATATGGTAACATCAGTGTTATAGGCATCTAAAATGGAGAATTAGATACGGTCTCTGCCCACTGAACTTCCAGAGAAATAGAAGGAAATAAACAAGATCTTAACACATTATTATCACATTAACAGGACAGGTAAAAATATCCCATACCCCTATATACAAGTTAGACAAGCACCCTCTCTTTATTCCTAACTTCCGCAAGCTCTTGGATCTCCTGTGGGGGGAATACTAGGGTTGCAGCTCACCTTTCTTAGACTCCCAGTGGGTGCTCACTATACTATAATAGAGCCATGTTTTCCTTGCCCTTTGTCCTTTTTTCCCTCAGTTTAAAAAGATGGAGGAGCAGAGGCAGAGGGGGTAGAGACACATCACTGGAGTAGCAAATAATTTCACTTATTATTCCCTCCCCCCCACAACCAACCCTTGGTGAAGAATCTCCTATACAGAATGATAAAATATGTCCAAATTCTCTATGCCCTCCATAGTTGATCAGTACACGTCCTGACACATGCATGCATTGTTACTGCTTTCTATAGAGCTTGTTGTTCTTTATCCCCCATAGCATATACCAGTATAAACATACAGCACTGCACAGAATGGCTTCTTTGAATTCCCTGGAAGGATACAGGCTCTGGCAACCAGAAGAATTCAAACATTCAGCAACTACCCTTGGTTCACTCTGCAATCTCAGCCATACAAATTGGAAATAGTTGATGCCAGTTATGCTTCTCTCACATGTCATGGATCGCTAGAATCTTGCAACCTTTTCAATATTCTCTCTTTCTGTTCACAGGACAGTCCCTCCTTTTCTCTGCTTTTAGTATCACTAACCTGTAAATGATACCTGGAGGGCAGGTCAGCCAACGAAAAAACAGATAATTGGAAAGGTTAAGGCAGTGGATAGGGTTATAATTAACTGGCTGGATCAGGTATTTTACAATTCTGACACCTCTGCTGAAAGAAAATGTTTAATCAGGATAGAAAAGGCCTTGGAATTAATCCATTTTCATGGTTGAGATTGCCATGAAGGTGTGAAATCAGTCGCAGGAATGAAAACCAGCCTATTTCAGTTGCAGATTGTGTCCTGGTAGTTGTCTGTCTCATCTGTCACACCTTGGGGAAACAGAACTTCTATACAGACAAATCCCTTTTGTTATGACACCAAAAACCCATTTTTCAGCCATAAATGGGGAATTACAGAATCTTGGAGTGGGAAGAGTACTTAGAGGCTCTCTAATTCAATTCTTATCCTTGGACAAGGATCTCACAATAACATTTCTGAAAAACAGTCATCTGGACTGCGCTTTCGAACTCCCGAGGTTTAAGAACCCTCTACCTCCTAAGAGGACTCATTCTACTTCAGATAACTCTAATTGTTAGAAAGAGATTGTAATGTAATGTAATGTAATGTAATTTCCTAAGATAGTCCATTGCACTTTGGAACAACTCTGTTAGGATGAGTTTATAATGCATATTTAACCTAAGGAAGTGACTGACAATTGTCAACACGTGTCAAAAGTGGTTTGATGTCTGGTTGCTTATTTTGAAGGCTAGCATTTGCTATCCCTTTCCATTTCATAGAAGCATGGAATCACCAAAACGAAAAGTGGGAATTGACTTCCAAAATAACCAAAAAGGAAGTCACTCTACAACCTCTCCGACAAAGGGTCATCCAACTTCTACTTAAAGACCTCCAATGAGATCAGCCTTCAAAATGTCAAGAAAAAGACCTCAATGACAGGTCTAATGTATGGAGGAAGATTTAGACTGGTTATGTCTCACTCCAGAGGGAAAAACTAGGAACAATGAGTAGAATTCTTGAAGAAGCCAAATTAGATTTTCATGTCCCTGTAATGAAAGTGGGTCAAGACATGCAATGGGCTATCCTGAGAATGTTTTCCTCCATTGGAGATCTTAAAGCAGAGGGTGGAGATGCCTCAGTTATGTTCCAGTCAGTACTTTTTTTAGATATGGATTGAAATAAATGGCTTCTGAGGTCTCTTCCAATTCTCAAATTCTGTGAATGGGTGGGGAGGGGAGAGGACTGCTATTTCCTTAGGGTGTCCCTTTGAGTTTGGGAGAGCTCTTATTCTTTGGACATCTTCCCTTCTATCGAACCCAAATTTGCTTCTTTGCAGCTCCCACCCAGTGCTTCTGATTCTGTCCTCAAGGGCCAAGAAGATTAAGCCTAATCCAACTTCTGTATAATATCCTTTCACATATTCAAAGATAGTTATCATTTTTCCACACCCCACTTAGTCATCTCTTGGATGACCATCCCAGTTTCATTCATCTAACTCTTATAAGCACTCAAGCCCCTTCGTCTTCCTAGTTTGTAGTTCTCTGCATAGATTCCAGGTTCTCAATGCAATACTCTAGATGTGGTCTGACCTGGGCAGAGTACAGAGGGACCTAAGCAACAGCATGTCTATTACAGTTGAAAGAGCCCAGGCTTAGGAGTCAGAGGACCTGGAGCCAAATCTCTCTCTGATACTTACTACCTGTGTGATCTCAAGCAAGTCACTTAAACTTTCTAGGTTTCAATTTCCTCATTTGCAAAATAAGGGGCTTAGAGTAGAGAGTCTCCTATTGGACAGTGCTTACAAGTGTCAAGTCCTTAGCACAGAGCCTGTTATATAGTAGGTACTTAATAAATGTTTCTTGACTGAGGTCCCTTGGGCATTGTAGTGCACTGCTGTCAAACTCAAATAGAAATGGATCCCTTCCCAGCACATACTGAATTTGAAAACCACAAATTAACATCATCTATGTTGTATTGTATCTTTGTTTTGCTAAACAGTATTTTTTAGCCTTCTAATTTGGCCATATGCCTCTAGTCTGATACCTTGGCTGTAGTGGATTAAACATTAGACCTAGAGTCATTAAAAGTTGTTTGATTTCTGCCCTGAGCAGAGAGTAGTGCTGTGGGTAAATCACTTATGCTCTCTTGGTCTCACTTTCCTCATCTATGAGATCGGGGGGTTGGGCTCAATAATACCTTTCAGCTCTAAATCTGTTATTGGGTGATCCCATGATCTAAACCTGAAAATTATGCTTCTCTTGAAGAAACCAAAGATCTCTTCTGCTATTTTGTCTGCCACACTGCAGACTTGACTACAATCAATTAATTAACTAATTTGTTTATTTATTTGTTCATTAATCAATCTATGTATCTATCTATCTAGTCATTTAATTTTTGCAAGACAATTGGGGCTAAGTGACTTGCCCAGGATCACACAGCTAGTAAGTGTCAAGTGTCTGAGGCTGGATTTGAACTCAGGTCCTCCTGGCTTCAGGGCTGATGCTTTAACCACTGTGCAACCTAGCTGCCTCCTACAACTTGCTTTTAAATTGTAGTCCATGAATCCCTTCCACACCATGTGTCAATGCTGGAATAACATCTGAACACCCCACTCCCATCCCAAGGGCCCATAGGGGCTTTCTGTCTCCCTCTTTTTCTCCTTTTCCTTTCTATCTCTGGAGAGTTGGGGTGACAACTTCCCTCTACCCTATCCCAACATGCTAGAAGCCCAGGTATCAGGCAAAACTTAGACTTAGTACTTTGAGGGTTTGGGGGTGGGGATTGCTGAACCTTGGACTAGGGTTTTAATGACAGTTCTCTGTGTCCCTACTTCCTGAGCCCCATAGGACCTCTGCATTTAGTTTTATCATGTGGAAAATGGAGACCTGACCACTTGTCTCAAGAACAGATTGGGTTGCCACACTTAATGTTGGAAAATGCGGTACTAGGTAATTTAACAGGCCATAGAGTTTATTCAGGCCAAATCACCATGTGAGGGGTGGGCAGTGGGGAATCACACCCTGGTGGTTATGTTAAGAATAGTGAAACTTAACCTTGTATGTGAATACTTAGCAAGGGGGACATTTCAGCCGGAGAAGCCCTAGCTGTGAAAAATAGAGCTCTGTTCTTAACTGCCCAGGAACTGGCCAGTTTTAAAATGGTCTCCCGCACCCAGGTAATACACAGACACCTAAGCAAACACTTTCCCTTATTCTAATAGAAAATGACTATGAATTCAAAGCAATCGCTGCTGGAGAGTGGCCAGGTAATCTAACTCTACACCCTGGCTGTCCCTAGCTGCAAAAGGAGTTTATTTTTAGCTTATAACACTGTTTCCAGCAGCCTCTCTCCTTGGAGGCAGGCAGGTTCTCCTCCCTCTCCCCCTTTTTCCAAGGGACCTTAAATAAGCTGTTAAAAGCAGGAAGCTGTTGGATCCAGAGAGGGCTGCAGAACAGCAGAGAAGGTGATTAGAGGAGAATCGACTTTAGGTGTCAGAGGCAGGAAAGGCAGCTCTGGCGCTGGTGCCCAGAAAGTTTGCAAACAAACTTTTGAAAGGAATGCCCTGAGTGCCCCTGGCCCCTGAGTGGGAGACTGGGACAGGGCGGAGGGGGAGGGGCAGTGCAGAGGATTCTCAGAAGAAGCCTGAGGGAGGGAAGAAGAATGAAGATGAGAAAGACAGGGAGTGAGGATGCAGGGGAGAGGCTGTAATGGTCCTTTACTGATGTTAGGGAAGGATATGAATCTTGCCCAGCATCAGCGACCATCTCCCTTCCCTTAACTCCTCCTCCCTCTCCTCCTTCTCCTCCTCCTCTTCTTCCTCCTCCTCCTCCTCCTCCTCATCATCATCATCGTCATCACCCAGCCCTTAGCTTGGCACAGAATAAGCTTTTTTATTCAGTCATTCTCTTACTCATTCATTGCGATGACAAACAATTGACATTGATATAGCTTTATTTGGATTATCTCCTATAAGACTCACAAGGACAGTGGGATATGGGTTCTCTGGCATACATCACCATTTCACAGATGAGGAATCAAGTCAACCACGAGTATTTATATTACGCTGCCAATTGGGCTCAGTGGCTAGGTGGCTCAGTGGAGAGAGTGCCAGGCCTGGAGTCAGGATCTGAGTTCAAAGGTGGCCTCAGATACTTACTAGTTGTGTGACTCTGGGCAAGTCATTTAACCTTGTTTGCCTCAGTTTCCTCATCTATAAAACGATCTGAAGAAGGAAATGGAAAACTACTCCAATATCTTTGCCAGGAAAACCCCAGAAGAGTCAGAAGTGACTGAAATGACTTAAAAATGCTGGGGTGCAAATGGAAACATGAATCAGCCCCTGACCTCAAAGAGATTACATTCTAATGGTGAAGACAACATGAATGGATGTAAGTATATAAAGATAGTATGCAGAGTAAATATAAGGCAATTTGAGGAGGAAGGGGATGGGGATTCAGGAAAGTCTCAAAAAGGTAAACAATATAAGGAGAAATAGGTGAGAGCTACAGACAGGCTGGCTTAGTATTGATATCAAGAATATCTTTCTAACATTTTGAATTAACCAAAAGTGGAATGGGCTACTTTGGGAGCGAGTGAGTTCCCTCTCATCAAAAGTCTTTAAACCAAGGCTGAATGACTACTTGGCTACAGGGTAGGGGGGACTCTGATTCAGAGCTAGGTGGAATTAGATGGCTGCTGAGGTCCCTTCTAACTCTGAGGTTCTGTGACTGACTCAGGGAAGATCACATCCCTTCCTAACAATGAGAGAAAAGAAAGAAAAGAAGGAAAGAAAGAAAGAAACAAGGAAAGGGAGGAAGGAAGGGAGGGAGGGAGGAAAGAAGGGAGGAAGGAAGAAAGAAAGAAAGAAACAAAGAAAGAAAGAAAGAAAGAAAGAGAAAGAAGGAAAGGAAGGAAGGGAGGGAGGGAGGAAAGAAGGGAGAAAGGAAGGAAGGAAGAAAGAAAGAGAGAAAGAAAGAAAGAAAGAAAGAAAGAAAGAAAGAAAGAAAGAAAGAGAAAGAAGGAAAGGAAGGAAGGGAGGGAGGGAGGGAGAAAGGAAGGAAGGAAGAAAGAAAGAAAGAAAGAAAGAAAGAAAGAAAGAAAGAAAGAAAGAAAGAAAGAAAGGAAGGAAGGAAGGAAGGAAGGAAGGAAGAAAGAAGACTAGCTTGCTCTGGGAATTAGAAGTTCCTCCATATGGTTATGGTCTGAAGATAGATGATCATTAGTCTAGTAAGTTGTTCACATGGACTACTTGTGCCTGACCTATGGTAGAGCCTTATGAGCTGGTATTGGTCTAATCAGCCACAGCTGGGCACGCTGTACCTCGACTCTAACATAATGATGCCATTTTGATCCTCTTTGAGAACAAAAGACAATAACCAAGTTAATTACAGGGTATATGCTTGTTCAGATACTGAATTGACTAGATGGCCACTTAGGTCTCTTCCAACAGTGAGATTCTACGAAAAGGGAGACTTGTCCAGGGTCTGACGTTTACTCAGCCTCTGAGACAATATTTGAACCCCCACTTCTTGTTCCAGTCCTTTCTCCAGGTCACCACTCCACAAATGGTTTGCCATACTGGAATGGGTTCAAGCAAAGATGATAAAGTACCTGTCTGGTAAGTTAGAAAGTGGATTCTTGATGACCACCTTTGTGTCTCTGAAGAGTTGTCGTGTAGAAGAGGTGTTCAGCATTCTCTTTAGCCCCCAAGGGCAGAACTAAGACCAATGGCTAGCCAATTTCGTTGCAATGGAAGGCAAAGAACTCTTACAATGATGAGCACTTATTCTGGCATTAAAAGAAGACGGTATCTCAGGCTAGTGACAACCCCATAGGACTTGCAACACTTTGTGGATCCATGCCAATCATAGTGGCAGGAAGTTTGTCTGTAGGAGGTCACATCTATAATCCATGACTTCTTGCATCCAGGAGCTTGATAGCTCATGGAGGCTCCCTAAGCACCCTGGAAGAGGAGGCAGACAGCATCAAGGTTAAATTCAGTGAGGAGAGGAAGCATCCAAATAAGTTACGCCTTGCACAATTAAATTATTTGGGACATAAAAAAGAGATGGGAACTCAAGGACCTTTTCCAATTTTGAGTAGAGTTTGGCATGCCAAGCATCCTTAATAAATATTAAAATACCAGTGATGATATCAGATTACATCAAAGATTTCTTCAGGAGTCAACTTGACCTGGACTCTGATGTGGAATAAATGACAGGCCTCGGTTCCCCAGGTGTTTCTAGCTAGGGTTTAAAGAAGCAGGATGAAATGAATGAGCAGCAAAATGATGGACACCAGAGACTGTAAGGCCGACTGCAACTCCCTGATCCATGTGTCACCAATGAGAACTTCTAAGAGCTCACACACAAGGTTTTTTTTTTGCAGAAAGAATTCTGAAAACAAATCTCAATTGTAATGTTTTTCATTCAACCCAGAAGCAAAGAGAGAGTAATTCCATCAGGCACAAAGGAGGAAAGATCAGATGAAGCTCTGCTCTTTTTTTCCCTCAGAAAGTTTATTTTTTTAGAATTCCAGGTAGCGTCTCTTATATAAAGACTGCTTGGGAGCAAGGAGAGCCGACCTTCAGGTCATGAAGTACAACACCAGAATTTCAGCTGCACAGGTGCAAGAGAAACTGAATATATATGAGAGAGGGAGAGGGAGAGGGAGAGAAGAGAGAAAGGGGTAAGAAAAGAGAGGGAAGAGGAGAGAAGGGAGAGGGAGAGAGACAGAGAAAGACAGAGACAGAGAGAAAGAGAGGAGTGAGAGAAGAGAGGGAGAGAGGGAAGTGGAGAGAGGGAAGAGGGAGAGAGAGATATATAAAGGGAGGGAGAAGGTGAGAGGGCAGGAGAGGGGAAAAGGGAGGGGGGAAGGGGGAGGACTTCTTTGTCATCAGAGCTTTGAGCATAAAATTTGAAATGCAAAATCCCCATTTCAGTTCTGAGAAGAATCTTTGAGTTGCTTAAGATGTGATGAGATGAACTGTGGGAAAGAAAGTTGATTTGGAAGAGCCAGGTGTTACTTGCTTCCTGACAGGTCAGTGGGATAAGTCTGATTCAACTCTCTATTCTTTCCATATTCTCCGGGGTTTCTCTTCTTTCTTGGTTCTCATTGGGAGGGAAGAAGGCAGTTATTAGGGTCTCAGGCTACTAGGTTTCTTTGTTTCAATCTGTCTTTTTTCTTGGGGGATTGGGCTGAGTAGAATCTATTTGTCTCTCTGTTTTTCTTCCCTAGAGGCCCTGAGCCAAGACCCAATGCCCTGTGCTCTCTCCTCCTCCTCCTTTTTCTCCTCTCTGCATGTAGCATTACCATCTCTTGGTTTTCTGCTTTCTTCCCTTCTCTAGAGGGATAGTGGGAAAAACATCAGATTTAGAGACATCTGTCAAATAAGGAACTTGGGCAAGATGATCTCAAAAGTCCCTTCCAAGTCTATCATCCTGTTCTTCCTGATTCTGTCAGTCAAAACCTGCGTGACCTTGGGTGAGTGACTTAAGCTTTCTAAGTCTCAATTTCCTTATCTGTAGATGACTTCTAATGCCCTGTGTCTTCTTGCTCTAAATCTATAGTCCCCAAATGGACAGAGCAACTTTAGTTTGTGTCTTCACCACCAGTTCTGGAGATGACCATACTTTCATTTTATTGATGAAGAAACTGACACAACAAAATGGCAAATGATTTGAGTCAGTTTCTGAATCCTTGTTCTCTAAGTCTGCCATGTGAATTAGAAAAGAATTGTAAAGATAACAGGACAGGAGTTAGCAGCCCTAGTTTCAATCCCATCTCAGATCTTTATAAGCAGTGCAACCATGGGCAAGGCATTTAATCTCTCTGTGTCTCAGTTTCTTCATCTGTCAAATGGAGGTAATGGCATTTCTACCATCAGCCTCACAGGGTTGTTGTGAGGAAAACACGTTATCAGCCTTGAAGTGCTACAGAAATGTGAGTTGTTAGTATTTTCATTAGTGTTCACGGTGTCAAAGTTGTGAATATTTTCACTGGATCTGTGATTATAACGCAGGAAGGTCCCAGTGAGGAAACACCCTTTAGCAGGAACTCTTCTGTAACTTTAAAGTTTTTGACAATTGTTTGGGAGAATTAGACTTTATGTGACTTCCAGAGCCAAACACCTAGTATGTGTCAAAGGCAAGACTTGAACCCAGGCACATCCGGTTATAATAATAATTATTATTATGCATTGAGAATAATGAAGATAACAGCTGACATTTGTGCTACGCCCACTATGTGCCAGACACTGTGTTAAGCCCTTTACAAATACAATCTCATTTGATCTTCACAACAACTCTGGAAGGTGAGTACCATTATCCCTATTTTACAGATGAAGAAACTGAGGCAAACAGAGATTAAGTGACTTACACGGGGTCACGCAGCTCAAAAGTGTCTGAGGCTAGATTTGAACTCAGGTCTTATTGACTGAAGGCCTGGCACTCTATCCACTGTGCCACCTTTTCACATCATAATCATCAGTTGGCAAATTAAATACAAACTAAATGAAATAAATGATTCACGATACATCATCACACACAGACACACAACAACAACCAGTAAACCACTAAATCTCACTAGTCAGATCATTCACAGACCAGTGTTTGACAGAAAAATTGATTGAATTCTTTCACATCACGTCCATTGGGTTTTGGACCAGATCACCTCCGAGTTTCCTTACCAAGTCTGAGAGTTCATAATTCTAGGCCAAAAGCACAAAAGCCACCATGGAACAAAAGTCTTTTCACTGAGGCAGGAGGTGAGGAAAGAGGAAAAAGAAGGAAGAGATGGGTATGCATTGAAAATCCCTGAAAAGGGTTTTAAAATTTGACTTCCAACAATGATTGTGTTATGTTCTACAAAGAGGCATTTTGACTATAGACTACATCATCTTGCATTGTTTACTGGTTAAATAATTAGTAACACAAGAAAAAGAATGAAGATAAGAGATTCTAGGCCAAAGGAAGGGGGGGAAGTTTTACTTCTCCTTGTATTTCAGCTGAACTAGAAAAAAAGGAAGGAAAATCAATGTGGTGGCCAAGAGAGACAAGAAGCCTATTCCCAGCTATGCACATTGGAAAGGAAAAGGTGATCCTGGGTCCAGCATTGCTGCTTGGTTATGTGTTGGGGGCCAGAGGGGAGGATGGAGTAATGATGTAGAAAATGTCTAGAGATAAGCCAGTGAAGGGAAGGGAAGAGTCAGAGGCCATTAGAATAAAAGACTTGGAAACATCCTTTGAGGGGTTTCCAAACAAGTAGGAGGTTTCTTCTGAACACAACCTCACTATAAAGAGGAAGACCTTGGAGTCCTTTGAATGAGGAGATAAATATGAGGAAAACCAGGGAGCATTTCTCTCCCTCCTGCTAGAGTATGGAGGCTTGGGAAATATGCTGCCAGTAAAATAAAAATAGCCAATATCATCATACATATTTTATATGACCATGCAACAAGAAGGTGCGGCATTTAAAACTAGCAGCCTGGTGACTAATTTAAATCCTTTATTATTGTCAGTTGTACTGGTCTTTCTCAGAGAAAAAACTCATTATATGCAAAAATTGGCATTATCTAACATGTAGCCTCAGACACTTACTAGTTGTGTGCCCCTGGGCAAGTCCCTTAACCCTGTTTGCCTCAGTTTCCTCACTGGTTAAATGATTTGGAGAAGGAATGGGCAAACCACTCCAGTATCTTTGCCAAGAAAACCCCAAATGGGGTCATCAAGAGTTGAGTGCAACTGACATGACTGAACAACAACAACAAACACGTTGGATGATCATTTGCCTTATCAGTTTATTGGGTAGCTGTGAAAATCAAACAACCATCATCTATAGCTAATATTTGGTGAATTGTGGATGTGTTATACTCTAAATGTTTAGGGAAGATGTATTACTCTCCACATATTAGCAGGGAAAAAGCATATCTCTTGATACTTAGCAGTTAGAGAAATATCATGAGATAATTAAATACCTTGCTATGTTTGCTCCCTATAAATAAGAGGTAATGGGTACTTAATGAAGAGCATGAAGTCATTCATATTTTTCTAAAAAGAGTGCATCTTCAGAGAGAGAGGCCCCCAAGAGAACACGAGGAAGAAAAAGGAGGGGTCTGCTCAATTAATGGGGAATCACTGAGGTGCAAAGCCAGCCAGAAATGAATAATGCAGAGAAAGCTGTTGTTGATACATTGGGATAATGCCTATTCCTTCTCCTCCAATGATCAAAGGCATGTGCCATGAATCAACAAATGACTGCCCCTTTCTGAGGGCACCTTAGACCAGGGCTGTCTGTCATCCTGACAGGGGAACTCTGGATTTTAACATTTGGCTGATCTCTGGGATTTTTGATTTCAGACAGGAAGGAAAAAATATCATCTTCTACAGCCTTTACATCCCCTCAGAATTACAGTCCATTGCCAATTAAATATCCCACATGTGCATATATGTTTTGTCTCTTCAGGCACAAAATTTTCAAGCTCCCATACACCATAGACCAAATGTTATTCTGGGATCAGAGCAGAGCTGAGTTTGGCAGGATGGCGGTTCCAACTAAGTCAAATTCAGAAGATTACCAAGAGCTATAAGTAGATTGGAAGCTCCCTGAGGACTGGGGTTTCATTTTTGGCTTTGTATCCCTGATGCATAAAAGAATACCTTGCACATACTAGAAATGAGTGTTTGGGGAATTGAATTAAATGGAAAGGTCAGGATGATATCCCAGGCCTGTAAGGCAAGAGGCAAAGTCCAAGGCCTTTGATCTAAGACATGGAGATTTGAGCAAGTCTAAAAGTTCTGGATAGAGTCCAGATAGTTTAAGGCTAGTAGCACCAGGGAGCGAAAACACCAAGATGATCCCCCTCCTCTTTGATGTTGCTGGCTGTCTGTAGCCAGGCCAGGACTCCGAAGTGAAGGCCTATTAGCCTGGGGAAAGTCACTACTCAACACAAGCAGTTTGCTTCTGATGAAAGTAAGGACAAGAAGAGCTTGAACATAAAATGTGGGAGCTTCCATGACCCTAGGCGAGGCAGGGCTGAGAATCAATAGCCCTACACACAATAGCATTTACTTAGTAATACTAGCAATTACTAAATTTATGCAATGGCTCCAAAATCAGAATTGAAAACATTACTAAAAAGATACTAAGTAACTGAAAAACCAAAAAGGATTCTGAAAAATGGATAATGAAACCTTCCTTCCTCCTCTTCATATCAGAGAACAAAATGGGGGCCTACTAGGGCAGGAAATATGCAATGTAAGGCATTTTTGCCTGACAAGGGAGTGTTTAATCTGAAAGGTGTAAGAAAAGTGTGTTTTTTCTAAATAAGTAATATAAAAACAAAAGAAACAATCCATTTTTTCCTAATTAATAAGCATTTATTTCCTCTCTCTCTCTGACTTCACAACATCCCCAATGGTGGTGGTGTTGGCGGTGGTGATGGGGAATCAAGCCCTTGTAATAAATACATGTAGCCAAGTAAAACAATTTCCTGCATTGGCCATGCCCCGAAATGTATGTCTGACTCTGCATCTTGAGACCATCATCTCTCTGTCCAGAGGTGAGTCCCACACCTTATCTTAGGAAAGTATCTCAGGTCTGTAAAAGAAGGGGCAAAGTCCAAGGAATTTGATCTAAGGAGAACTGAGCAAGTCTGAAAGTTCCAGATAGAGGACAGATGTTAAGGGTAGTAGGCTGGAATCATGGTCAGTCATATCAATTCAGTTCAAGATTCTTAAATCTTTGAACAGCTTTCATTTTTGCAATATTTTATTGTTTAGATTGCTCTCCTGGTCCTACTCACTTCACTTTGCATCAGTTCATGTAAGTTTTCCCATGTTTCCCTGATTCCTTCCCCTTCGCCATTTCTTAAGGCACAACAATATTCCATTCTGTTAGATTATGAGCTTCTCAAGGGCAGGAATTGTCTTTTGCCTTTCTTGTATCCCCAGCACTCATCACAGTGCCTGGCATATAGTAGGTGCTTAACAAATGTTTCTTCACTGACATTCATACAGCATAATTTGTTTTGCTGTCCCACATGGATGGATTCTTCCTTACTTTCTAGTTATTTGCCATCCTATATATGAAGAGCTGTTTTAAGTAGTTTGTTCCTATAGGACCTTTTCCTGTTTCTTTGACTGAAATTTCCATTTAAGGAGAGAGCTCAGCTGAGACACTTCCTCATTTCTTACCTGGCTGCACTAATTTGGAACTCTCCACCATGGCCCGTGTTGGGTACCTTCCCCTTCCCCTACCCTTTTCAGCTTCTTTTTGTGCTGTTGCCTTCCCCCATTAGATTGTAGGGGACTAGAGGACAGTGTCTTTCTTTTTTTTTAATTTGTGTCCCCATACCTAGCACATTGCCTGGCACATAGTTGGTCCATAATAAATGTTTCTTGACTATTGATTATTGATCTTTTTGTGGTATAGGTTTATAAAATTTATTTTGAATAAAATTATTTTCCAAATGTAAAAAACACTATTTTATCCACCTATACAGTAGTCCGTAGAACATTAAATGTAATAGAAAATAGCAGGAGAGTAACTTAACCCAGGACTTTTTCTATTTGAACCCCTTTAAAAAAGTGAAGCTATTTAATAATAATAATAATAATAACTGTATGCAGCACTTTAAAATTCTAAGACCTTTTCCTATGAGAATTCCATAATATAAATGGTAAAATTATTATCACATCCATTTTACTGATGAGGAAACTGAGGCTCTCATAGAACATGACTTACTTTAGGACTGCAGACTTAGTAAGAGTCCAAGGCAGGATTCTAAGCCAATATTGCTAGAGCAGCATCATTTCCTCACCCAGACTCAGATGACACAGGGGGTACAGTACAATGGGCCATGAAGAATGGGAGTCAAGCTGAATGTCAGATCTGGAAGGGACATCTGAAGCTATCTGGTCCAACTCCTACGGGAACCAAAATGCCCTCTGCAAGGCATTCAGAATGTGGCCATCCAGCCTTTCCATGATCTTCAGGGAGAAAGAACCCTCTCCTTCTTGAGTTGTCCCATGCCACTCTTAGACAATCTCCAGTTTTCCAGTGGGAATTTTCTCTATACAAGGATGATTTCTGGACTGACTGAAGTACCATTGTATAAAGCATTCCCTCAAACGATTGGGATCCGCACCCTTGGATAGGACAATTAGCTTATCTATTTTGGGGTCATAAGATAACAAATTTAGGGCTGGAAAGAACCCTGAAGTCCTGTAACCCCACTCTCATCTTTTACAGATGAGGAAACCGAGGCCCCATGAGGCTAAGTGATTTGCATATATTTTATATGTCTTTATAATATGTGAATGTTGTCTTCCCACTTCACCCCTTTAATGGCAGCTATTTGATGGGAGGGACTCTTTGTTTTATTTTTATTCTTGTATCCCTAGTTCCCAGCCTAGTGTCCAGCACATAGTAGGTTTATTAAATGCCTGGTTTTTGACAGCTTGATTGCCTAAGCTCTCGAAGGCAGCAAGTGGCTGAGCCTGACTCCAAAGTGAATATTTTTTTCCATTGTGCAACACTGCTTCAGATAGGCAAGCAATATCACCTCACAGGTGGCTTTATTTTCCCTAAGCACACACAGCTAGTTAGTCATAGACTTGGGCTCCACAGGATTCAGGGCTGTTCTGGAGCCCTGGCCTTTAGAGGACAAGAAGCAGATCTTGTTAAAAAAAAAACCTGTGTAGGAGCTGAGCTAGAGAGAGAAAAAGCAGATCAGAAGATATCCCTGGGACAAAAGCGTCTGAGGAGCTGAGATAGCAGTCTGAGCGCAGAGCAGAGGCTGCAGCCTTCCTTGGGGCATTCTCAGCCTAATGGCAATGGGGAACAAAGGAGGTGGGGCCCCATTATATGCAATGCTACAAGGCTCATTGTCGGGCTTCCTCTTGGCAATGTAACATTCGGCCAGGAGCAGCTTGTTATTAACGATTGGGATAGCGAATGGCCATTTTGGTCATTCTGTCTAATTAAACAGTAAATACTCAAAGGAAACAACCAGGGGTGGACAATCTCTTTGTGTCTGTCTGTCTGTCTGTCTGTCTGTCTGTCTCTCTCTCTCTCTCTCTCTCTGTATCTGTCTCTGTTTCTGTCTCTCCTCCCTGCCTTCCTTCTCCTCTCTCTTGTCACTTCTCTCCCTCCCTGTCTCACTTCTCCTCTCTCTTATCCCCTTTCTCTCTTCCTCCCTCTTCCTCTGTCGGCACATTTTTGGTGCCAGATAAATATGAAACAATGAGCTAGTCATAAGAGACACACAGGTCACACAGAGTTTTTTTAACTGGAGTGAAAAGAGATGATCTGAATGAAGCTGCCAGTGCTCTTCCTGGTGTCTGCTGATTTCTAATTGTCAATCACAATTTTCCATGCCTAGTCCTCCAAACTTAGTTAGGCCTAAAAATGCAATCATTTCTCATTGGAGGATAACCATAGAAGCTGACACATGGTTACTGATGTTTTTGCGTTTCCACTGCACCCTTCAAAGAAGGCTCTCAAGATGTTTTATAAAAGAGTCAGTAAGGCAGCAAGAGAAAAAACTAAGTCATTTCATGGTGGAAGTGCATGGTGAGATGATTCTTTTCTTCCCTCCCTTCTTTCTTCTTTTCTTTATTTTTATTTCCCTTTTCTTTGTCCTAGAATCCTTCCTTCCCTCCTTCCCTTTCCCTTCCCATTTTCCCTCTTCCCCTCCCTCCTCCCCTCCCTCCCTCTTTTCCTTCCTTCCTCCCTCCTTCCCTCCCTCTCTCCCTTCCTTCCTTCTTCCCTTCCTTCCTCCTTTCCTTCCCTCCTTCTTTCCTTCCTTCCTTCCCTCTTTTCTCCTCTCTTCTCCTTTTGTCCTCAATTCTTTCAACAGACTTTGATGGTGTCCCTACTGAACAATGAGCAGTATTGAGCACCTGAAGACAGCATTCAAAACTCTTCCTCCTACCAAAATCTGTGAGCATCTTCCACTATTGACCTAACTCTGAGGTAAATTTAAGTAGAGAAGAGATATTTTCCTGCATGTCAAAAATAAGATGCTGATGTAAACAGGGCACATTCATGCTGTTCACTCTCCAGATGCTTCTGGGTTTACATATTCTGAGAAGGGAACGCAGTGGCCATATCATCTAAACCATACAGGAAGGATCTCCCCTATAACATATGAGAGAAGAGATTGTCTACTTGAAGACCTCTGGGATGGGGGTGGGGTAGAAAGATCCATCATTTCTCAAGGCAAGCTATTCCACTTTTGGAGAGCCCTAATTGTCAGGAGGGCAGCTACATGGCACTGTGGACTGACTGGGGTCAGGAAGACCTGAATTCAAATCCATCATCAAACCTTACTAGCTGAATGACCCTGGGCAAGTTACTTAACCCTGTCTGCCTCAGTTCCTCATCTGTAAAATGAGTTGGAGAAGGCAATAGCAAACCACTCCTGTATAACTGCCAAGAAAACCCCAAATGGGGTCACAAAGAGTTGGACATGACTGAAAACCACTAAATAACAGAAACAAAATTGTTAGAAGTTTTTCTTGACACTCCATCTCTTGAGTCCAGGAATTCTCTCTAACTCCTTCATACCTGGAACTCCCTCTCTCCTCTCCTCTGTCCGTTGACCTCCCTGGCTTCCTCTAAGTGCCATCTAAAATCTCCTCTCATATGGGACACCTTCCCCAACCCCCTCTCAATTCTAGTGCCTTCCCTCTGTCAAGCATTTCCCATTTGTTCTGTATATAGCTTGCTTTGTATATATTTGTTTGCATGTTGTCTCCCTCATTATATCAAAAGCTCCTTTGAGGGTAAGGACTGTCTTTTACCTCATTTTGTATCCCCAGTGCTTAGCACAGTGCCTGGCACATAGTGGGCACTTACTACATGTGTACTGGATTGGAGTTTATAGACTTTCAGGATTTGATTCAAATCCTGACCCAATTAGCAAAGAAAACCTATTGAAATGGAGACCCTTCTCTGAAACTGGACTCTGAGGACAGCTTCCAGTTCCTTCTTCCTCCACAGAAGGGAACTCAGAGTTCATCTAGCCCCAGTCTTATCTTAGCCATGTGAAAGATCCTGCCTTCTGCAAAA